>NW_027597886.1:30000-61276 GCF_964194155.1 Cetorhinus maximus
TCCTGCGGGAGACAATGTGAGTAAGGGGCAGTGTGGGGGAGGGAGGGGGATGGTGTGGTGGGGGAGGGGGATGGGGTGGGGGAGGATGGGGATGGGGTGGGGGAGGATGGGGATGGGTAGGGGGGTGATGGGTGGGGGAGGAGGGGGATGGGTGGGGGAGGAGGGGGATGGGTGGGGGAGGAGGGGGCTGGGTGGGGGTGGAGTGGGATGGGTGGGGGAGGGGGGATGGGTGGGGGAGGAGGGGGATGGGTGGGGTGGGGGGAGGGGGATGGGTGGGGGGATGGGGATCGCTCCCGGGATCTCGCAGCAAAACCCCTCCAGTCAGCAGGAGAGGCTACAGAGGCTGCGCCTGTATATCCTGGGGTTGAGATTGGGGGGTGGGGTGCGGCGGGTGATCTAGTCGAGGGGTTTAAATTATTAAAGGACTCAACAGGGTCAATTGAGAGAAACTGTTTCCTCTGTTCCTGCCTAACAGGCTAGTGGGGCTGAATGGCCTCCTCCTGTTCCTGTGTAACAGGCTGGAGGGGCTGAATGGCCTCCTCCTGTTCCTGTGTAACAGGCTGGAGAGGGGTTGAATGGCCTCCTCCTGTTCCTGTGTAACAGGCTGGAGGGGCTGAATGGCCTCCTCCTGTTCCTGTGTAACAGGCTGGAGGGGCTGAATGGCCTCCCCCTGTTCCTGTGTAACAGGCTGGAGGGGCTGAATGGCCTCCGCCTGTTCCTATGGAAAGAGGGTTCATTCTGGATCTAATGGGGTTGCCCTGGGTCGGTCTAACTCTGGATCTAACGGTTCATTTTCCTTTGCAGTTATACCTGGGCATTGTGCTATCAGCTGTGGTCATCATCACCGGCTGTTTCTCATATTATCAAGAGGCTAAGAGCTCGAAGATTATGGAGTCCTTCAAGAACATGGTGCCTCAGGTAAACAGGACAATAACTTTCATCAACCAGAGGGACTGAGTATCCAGACCACACATAGTCAGGGCCTCTGGTCAACAAAGACACAGGAGGGGAAAAGAGTGAGGGACGTGTACAGGGTGTGGGACGTGTACAGGGTGTGGGACGTGTACAGGGTGTGGGACGTGTACAGGGTGTGGGACGTGTACAGGGTGTGGGACGTGTACAGGGTGTGGGACGTGTACAGGGTGAGGGACGGGTACAGGGTGAGGGACGGGTACAGGGTGAGGGACGGGTACAGGGTGAGGGACGGGTACAGGGTGTGGGCCGGGTACAGGTTTCGGGCCGGGTACAGGGTGAGGGCCGGGTACAGGGTGAGGGCCGGGTACAGGGTGAGGGCCGGGTACAGGGTGAGGGACCGGTACAGGTTTTGGGATGGGTACAGGGTGAGGGCCGGGTACAGGGTGAGGGCCGGGTACAGGGTGTGGGCCGGGTACAGGGTGTGGGCCGGGTACAGGGTGTGGGCCGGGTACAGGGTGTGGGACGGGAACAGGGTGAGGGACGGGTACAGGGTGTTTGAGTCACTGTGCTACCCCCATGCTCCCATTGCCATGCTGCTATTTGTCTCCTTGTTGTGCAGCAAGCTATGGTGATTCGGGAAGGGGAGAAGACCCAGATCAATGCTGAGGAAGTTGTTGCTGGTGATCTGGTCGAGGTGAAAGGTGGAGACAGAATACCAGCCGATCTCAGGATCATCTCTGCTCATGGCTGTAAGGTATGTAGGTGTCTATTGGTCATTCACTGCCTCACTGCGATGTGTTGACTATTGGGGTGACTGTTGGTCCTGACTAATGCTCTCAATGTCTTTTTCATTTCCTTACACCCCATTGCTTTCACCTTTCATTTCATCTGAAAATCTCTCTCCCTTCTCTCCCTCTTCCTCCATACCCACCCTCGTGTCTCACTGCCATTGCCCCCTTCCCCCTGCCGCTTACTCATTCTCTCTGTCACCTCCTGCTCACCCTCTCTCTCTCGCCTCTCCTCCCTTGTGCCCTGCAGGTTGATAATTCCTCACTAACCGGGGAGTCAGAACCGCAGACACGTTCCCCGGATTGTACAAATGACAATCCGCTGGAGACCAGGAATATTGCTTTCTTCTCAACCAACTGTGTAGAAGGTACGTCATGAGCATGCTGGGTGTGAGGGCGCTGAGTGTGAGGGCGCTGAGTGTGAGGGCGCTGAGTGTGAGGGCGGTGAACGCAAGGGCTCTGAGTATGCCCGGTGTTGGTGTGAGTCTGCCCGGTGTGAGTGTGCTCGGTGTCGGTGTGAGTGTGCTCGGTGTCGGTGTGAGTGTGCTCGGTTTCGGTGTGAGTGTGCTCGGTGTCGGTGTGAGTGTGCTCGGTGTCGGTGTGAGTGTGCTCGGTGTCGGTGTGAGTGTGCTCGGTGTCGGTGTGAGTGTGCTCGGTGTCGGTGTGAGTGTGCTCGGTGTCGGTGTGAGTGTGCTCGGTGTCGGTGTGAGTGTGCTCGGTGTCGGTGTGAGTGTGCTCGGTGTCGGTGTGAGTGTGCTCGGTGTCGGTGTGAGTGTGCTCGGTGTCGGTGTGAGTGTGCTCGGTGTCGGTGTGAGTGTGCTCGGTGTCGGTGTGAGTGTGCTCGGTGTCGGTGTGAGTGTGCTCGGTGTCGGTGTGAGGGTGCTCGGTGTCGGTGTGAGGGTGCTCGGTGTCGGTGTGAGTGTGCTCGGTGTCGGTGTGAGGGTGCTCGGTGTCGGTGTGAGTGTGCTCGGTGTCGGTGTGAGGGTGCTCGGTGTCGGTGTGAGGGTGCTCGGTGTCGGTGTGAGTGTGCTCGGTGTCGGTGTGAGGGTGCTCGGTGTCGGTGTGAGTGTGCTCGGTGTCGGTGTGAGGGTGCTCGGTGTCGGTGTGAGTGTGCTCGGTGTCGGTGTGAGGGTGCTCGGTGTCGGTGTGAGGGTGCTCGGTGTCGGTGTGAGTGTGCTCGGTGTCGGTGTGAGTGTGCTCGGTGTCGGTGTGAGTGTGCTCGGTGTCGGTGTGAGTGTGCTCGGTGTCGGTGTGAGTGTGCTCGGTGTCGGTGTGAGGGTGCTCGGTGTCGGTGTGAGGGTGCTCGGTGTCGGTGTGAGTGTGCTCGGTGTCGGTGTGAGGGTGCTCGGTGTCGGTGTGAGTGTGCTCGGTGTCGGTGTGAGTGTGCTCGGTGTCGGTGTGAGTGTGCTCGGTGTCGGTGTGAGTGTGCTCGGTGTCGGTGTGAGTGTGCTCGGTGTCGGTGTGAGGGTGCTCGGTGTCGGTGTGAGGGTGCTCGGTGTCGGTGTGAGTGTGCTCGGTGTCGGTGTGAGGGTGCTCGGTGTCGGTGTGAGGGTGCTCGGTGTCGGTGTGAGTGTGCTCGGTGTCGGTGTGAGTGTGCTCGGTGTCGGTGTGAGTGTGCTCGGTGTCGGTGTGAGGGTGCTCGGTGTCGGTGTGAGTGTGCTCGGTGTCGGTGTGAGTGTGCTCGGTGTCGGTGTGAGTGTGCTCGGTGTCGGTGTGAGTGTGCTCGGTGTCGGTGTGAGTGTGCTCGGTGTCGGTGTGAGTGTGCTCGGTGTCGGTGTGAGTGTGCTCGGTGTCGGTGTGAGTGTGCTCGGTGTCGGTGTGAGTGTGCTCGGTGTCGGTGTGAGTGTGCTCGGTGTCGGTGTGAGTGTGCTCGGTGTCGGTGTGAGTGTGCTCGGTGTCGGTGTGAGTGTGCTCGGTGTCGGTGTGAGTGTGCTCGGTGTCGGTGTGAGTGTGCTCGGTGTCGGTGTGAGTGTGCTCGGTGTCGGTGTGAGTGTGCTCGGTGTCGGTGTGAGTGTGCTCGGTGTCGGTGTGAGTGTGCTCGGTGTCGGTGTGAGTGTGCTCGGTGTCGGTGTGAGGGTGCTCGGTGTCGGTGTGAGTGTGCTCGGTGTCGGTGTGAGTGTGCTCGGTGTCGGTGTGAGGGTGCTCGGTGTCGGTGTGAGTGTGCTCGGTGTCGGTGTGAGTGTGCTCGGTGTCGGTGTGAGTGTGCTCGGTGTCGGTGTGAGGGTGCTCGGTATGTACCCAGGTGTCTGTGCGAGTGTACCCGGTGTGTACCCGGGTGTCTGTTCGAGTGTACCCGGGTGTCTGTGTGAGAGGGCTCGGTGTGTACCCGGGTGTCTGTGCGAGTGTGCTCGGTGTGTACCCGGATGTCGGTACGAGTGTGCTCGGTGTGTACCCGGGTATCTGTGCGAGTGTGCTCGGTGTGTACCCGGATGTCGGTACGAGTGTGCTCGGTGTGTACCCGGGTATCTGTGCGAGTGTGCTCGGTGTGTACCCGGATGTCGGTACGAGTGTGCTCGGTGTGTACCCGGGTGTCTGTGCGAGTTTGCTCGGGGTCGGTGCGAGTGTGCTCGGTGTGTACCCGGGTGTCTGTGCGAGTGTGCTCGGTGTGTACCCGGGTGTCGGTGGGAGTGTGCTCGGTGTGTACCCGGGTGTCGGTGGGAGTGTGCTCGGTACGTACCCAGCGTCTGTGCGAGTGTGCTCGGTGCGTACCCGGGTGTCAGTGCGAGCGTGCTCGGTGTGTACCCGGGTATCTGTGCGAGTGTGCTCGGTACGTACCCAGCGTCTGTGCGAGTGTGCTCGGTGCGTACCCGGGTGTCTGTGCGAGTGTGCTCGGTGTGTACCCGGGTATCTGTGCGAGTGTGCTTGGTGTGTACCCGGGTGTCTGTGCGAGTGTGCTCGGTGTGTACCCGGGTGTCTGTACGAGTGTGCTTGGTGTGTACCCGGGTGTCTGTGCGAGTGTGCTTGGTGTGTACCCGGGTGTCTGTACGAGTGTGCTTGGTGTGTACCCGGGTGTCTGTGCGAGTGTGCTTGGTGTGTACCCGGGTGTCTGTACGAGTGTGCTTGGTGTGTACCCGGGTGTCTGTGCGAGTGTGCTCGGTGTGTACCCGGGTGTCAGTGCGAGTGTGCTCGGTGTGTACCCCGGTGTCTGTGCGAGTGTGCTCGGTGTGTACCCGGGTGTCTGTGCGAGTGTGCTCGGTGTGTACCCGAGTGTCTGTGCGAGTGTGCTCTGTGTGTACCCGGGTGTCTGTGCGAGTTTGCTCGGGGTCGGTGCGAGTGTGCTCGGTGTGTACCCGAGTGTCTGTGCGAGTGTGCTCTGTGTGTACCCGGGTGTCTGTGCGAGTTTGCTCGGGGTCGGTGCGAGTGTGCTCGGTACGTACCCAGCGTCTGTGCGAGTGTGCTCGGTGCGTACCCGGGTGTCGGTGCGAGTGTGCTCGGTGTGTACCCGGGTGTCTGTGCGAGTGTGCTCGGTGTGTACCCGGGTGTCAGTGCGAGTGTGCTCGGTGTGTACCCGGGTGTCTGTGCGAGTGTGCTCGGTGTGTACCCGGGTGTCAGTGCGAGTGTGCTCGGTGTGTACCCGGGTGTCTGTGCGAGTGTGCTCGGTGTGTACCCGGGTGTCTGTGCAAGTGTGCTCGGTGTGTACCCGGGTATCTGTGCAAGTGTGCTCGGTGTGTACCCGGGTGTCGGTGCGAGTGTGCTCGGTGTGTACCCGGGTGTCAGTGCGAGTGTGCTCGGTGTGTACCCGGGTGTCTGTGCGAGTGTGCTCGGTGCGTACCCGGGTGTCTGTGCAAGTGTGCTCGGTGTGTACCCGGGTGTCTGTGCAAGTGTGCTCGGTGTGTACCCGGGTGTCAGTGCGAGTGTGCTCGGTGTGTACCCGGGTGTCGGTGCGAGTGTGCTCGGTGTGTACCCGGGTGTCAGTGCGAGTGTGCTCGGTGTGTACCCGGGTGTCTGTGCGAGTGTGCTCGGTGTGTACCCGGGTGTCTGTGCAAGTGTGCTCGGTGTGTACCCGGGTGTCAGTGCGAGTGTGCTCGGTGTGTACCCGGGTGTAGGTGTGAGTGTGCTCGGTGTGTACCCGGGTGTCGGTGCGAGTGTGCTCGGTGTGTACCCGGGTGTCTGTGCAAGTGTGCTCGGTGTGTACCCGGGTATCTGTGCGAGTGTGCTCGGTGTGTACCCGGGTGTTGGTGCGAGTGTGCTCGGTGTGTACCCGGGTGTCTGTGCAAGTGTGCTCGGTGTGTACCCGGGTGTCTGTGCAAGTGTGCTCGGTGTGTACCCGGGTGTCGGTGCGAGTGTGCTCGGTGTGTACCCGGGTGTCAGTGCGAGTGTGCTCGGTGTGTACCCGGGTGTCTGTGCGAGTGTGCTCGGTGTGTACCCGGGTGTCTGTGCGAGTGTGCTCGGTGTGTACCCGGGTGTCTGTGCGAGTGTGCTCGGTGTGTACCAGGGTGTCTGTGCGAGTGTGCTCGGTGTGTACCCGGGTGTCTGTGCGAGTGTGCTCGGTGTGTACCCGGGTATCTGTGCGAGTGTGCTCGGTGTGTACCCAGGTGTTGGTGCGAGTGTGCTCGGTGTGTACCCGGGTGTCTGTGCAAGTGTGCTCGGTGTGTACCCGGATGTCTGTGCGAGTGTGCTCGTTGTGTACCCGGGTGTCGTTGTGAGTATGCTCTGTGTGTACCCAGGTGTTGGTGCGAGTGTGCTCGGTGTCGGTGCGAGTGTGCCCGGTGTCGGTGGGATGGTGCTCGCTGTCAGTGCGAGCAATCCCGGTTTGATCCCCGTGTCCCTCATTCACTCCAGGCACTGCCCGCGGGATTGTGATCTTCACCGGTGATCGGACAGTAATGGGCCGCATTGCCACCCTGGCTTCAGGATTGGACACGGGGAAGACGCCCATCGCCAAGGAAATCGAGCATTTCATCCACATCATCACGGGAGTGGCTGTCTTCCTGGGTGTCACCTTCTTTATCCTCTCCATTATCCTGGGATATAGCTGGCTGGAGGCTGTGATCTTCCTGATCGGAATCATTGTCGCTAACGTCCCCGAGGGTTTACTGGCTACAGTGACGGTGAGTGTCAGGCTGACCCCTAACCGGCTCCCCATTGACCATCCAGACCATCGCGGTTCATGGAGTAGGAGGGTCAGGGTCAGCTTGGAGGAAACAGTTGGTTTATGGACAGTAAACAGGGAGTTGTGGTGAACGGTGATTGTTCAGGCTGGCCGATGGTGGACAGTGGTGTTCCCTGGAGCACTGCTGTTCCCTGATATATATAAATATCTTCAATGTGGGAATACAGAGTAAAAGTTCAAGACCTGCCGATGATGCCAGGCTTGGAGGAGTGTCAGAGGGTGAGGATGGCACCAATCGACTACAACAGGACATAGACAGACTGGCAGAGTGGGCAGAGCAGTGGCAGATAGAATTGAACACAGAGGAGTGGGAGCTGATGGATTTTGGCAGAGGGGATAGGCAGAGGCAATAAAGACTTAATGACCCAGTTCTATAGAGTGAGCAGGGACAGAGGGGGCTGGGGTGGGGGTGGATGGTTTATGTGTACAGATCAGGTAGCAGAATGTATTGAGAGAGCGGTTAGCAAAGCCAATGGGATCCCGGGCTTCATAAATAGAGGGATTGAGTAGAAAAGCAGGGAGGCTAAACTGAGCCTTTCTCACGCTCTGGTTAGGTCACAACTAGAGAACTGAGCCCAGCTCTGCTCACCACACTTTAGGAAGGATGGGAGGGTCCTTGAGAGGGTGCGGAGGGTGATTTACCAGAATGGTTCCGGGGATGAGGGGGTTTTAGTTACAGGGTTAGGTTGGAGAAGCTGGGTTTGTTCTCCTTGGACTGAAGGAGATCGAGGGGAGATTTAATAGAGGCGTCCAAGACCAGGACAGGTTTGGACAAGGTAGGGAAAGAGAAGCTGTTAACCGATGCTACAAGGAATAGGGGACACAAGTGTAAAGATTTGGGGAAGAGGGGAATGTGCAGATGAACATTTTTACAGAGCGAGTGCTGACAACCTGGAGGATTCACCCCACGAGAGGGGGTGGGGGTGGAAGTGGGGACGATCAGAGGGAAATTGGACAAGCGCGTGAAGGATATCAAGGTGCAGGGATAGACTGGGGGAAGGGGATAGACCCAGTTGCTCCTCGGAAGGTTCGATGGGCTGAATGGCCTCTTTCAGTGGCCTAAGTGACTCTGTGATGCTTGATGCAGTTGAGTGTCTCCTGGAGCAGTTAGGGTGGGTCCTCACCCTCACCACAGGCCCTGCACCCTCTGTCAGGCTGCTCCTGGGTTCAGGGTGGGACCGGGTGGTCTGGGCTGGGGTGGGGGTGGGTCTGGGTGGTCTGGGCTGGGGTTGGGTGGGTCTGGGTGGTCTGGGCTGGGGCGGAGTGGGTCTGGGTGGTCTGGGCTGGGGTTGGGTGGGTCTGGGTGGTCTGGGCTGGGGTGGGTCTGGGTGAACTGGGCTGGGGTGGGTCCGGGTGGTCTGGGCTGGGGTGGGTCTGGGTGAACTGGGCTGGGGTGGGTCCGGGTGGTCTGGGCTGGGGTTGGGTGGGTCTGGGTGGTCTGGGCTAGGGTGGGGGTGGGTCTGGGTGGTCTGGGCTGGGGTTGGTTGGGTCTGGGTGGTCTGAGCTGGGGTTGGGTGGGTCTGGGTGGTCTGAGCTGGGGTGGGGTGGATCTGGGTGGGTCCGGGTGGTCTGGGCTGGGGTGGGGTGGGTCCGGGTGGTCTGGGCTGGGGTGGGATGGGTCCGGGTGGTCTGGATCCGGGTGGTCTGGGCTGGGGTGGGATGGGTCTGGGTGGTCTGGGCTGGGGTGGGGTGGGTCCGGGTGGTCTGGGCTGGGGTGGGGTGGGTCCGGGTGGTCTGGGCTGGGGTGGGGTGGGTCCGGGTGGTCTGGGCTGGGGTTGGGTGGGTCTGGGTGGGCTGGGCTGGGGTGGGGTGGGTCCGGGTGGTCTGGGCTGGGGTGGGGTGGGTCCGGGTGGTCTGGGCTGGGGTTGGGTGGGTCTGGGTGGGCTGGGGTGGGGTGGGGTGGGTCAGGTGGGTCTGGGCTGCGCTGGGGTGGGTCTGGGTGGGTCCGAGTGGGGTTGAGGGCCTGTTAGTGAAGTCCAGTTGGTCTGAACACTGAGCGTCCCTCCCGCAGGTCTGCCTGACCCTGACTGCTAAGCGTATGGCCCGGAAGAACTGCCTGGTGAAGAACCTGGAGGCTGTGGAGACCCTGGGATCCACCTCGACCATCTGCTCAGACAAGACGGGGACCCTGACCCAGAACCGGATGACTGTGGCCCACATGTGGTTCGATAACCAGATCCACGAGGCTGACACCACCGAGGACCAGTCCGGTAAACAGAGAGGGACTGACCCTCACCCCGGCCCCCTCCCCCAACACCCCCCTCCCCAAAACTGTACTCACCCCCCCGATACCGCACTCACCCCCTCCCCCGACAACACCGAGGACCAGTCCGGTAAACAGAGAGGGACTGACCCTCACCCCGGCCCCCTCCCCCAACACCCCCCTCCCCAACACCGTACTCACCCCCCCAACTCCCCCTGTCAATCTCCCCATCTCTCTCTCCCCCTCACCCCTCACTCTCCCTCTTCCTTTGCCTCTCTCTCTCTGTCTCGCTCTCTCCTCATCTCTTGCTCTCTCTATATCACCATTTCTCTCCTCCTGTCTCTCTATCTCTCCACCTCTATCTCTCCGCCTCTATCCCTCCGCCTCTATCTCTCCGTCTCTCTCTCACTCTGTCTCTCTCTCTCTCCCTCTTCCTCTGGCTATCTCTCTGTCTCTGTCTCTCTCTCTCCCTCTGTCTCCCTGTCTTTGTCTCTCTCCCTTTGCCTCTCCTACACTCTCTCTGTCTTGCTCCTGCTCCCTCTGTCTGTCTCTCTACCACTCTCTTTATTTCTCACTCTGTCTGCCACACTTTCTCTTTCTGTCTGTCTCTCTCTCTCTTTCTGACTCCCTGTCTCTCTGCCTGTCTCTCTCTGTCTTCCACTAGTTCTATTTTTCTCTGTGTTTTTCACTTTCTCTCTGTGTCTCCCTCTCTGTCTCTTTCTAACTCTCGATCTCTCTCTGTCCCTCTCTCACCCTCGTGCTCTATCTCTCTCTCTCAGCTTGTTACCCACAGCCTGCTGGCGCTGGATATACCTTGGGTTGTATCTCACTCTCACTCTCTCCCTCTGGCCCTCAGGTGCCTCCTTCGATAAGAGTTCCATCACCTGGGCTTCTCTCTCCCGGATTGCTGCCCTCTGTAACCGAGCGACATTCAAAGCAGGACAGGAAAACATCCCCATACTGAAGGTATGTCACATAGAGAGGGAGCGGTGCAGGCAGAGAGTCAGAGATCACTGAACCAGGTAAGTGGCAACTACCCCTGGGTCTGGCTCACAATCTCCCGGGAGCGTGACCCTGTCCCCGGGAGCGTGACCCTGTCCCCGGGAGCGTGACCCTGTCCCCGGGAGCGTGACCCTCTCCCCGGGAGCGTGACCCTGTCCCCGGGAGCGTGACCCTGTCCCCGGGAGCGTGACCCTGTCCCCGGGAGCGTGACCCTGTCCCCGGGAGCGTGACCCTCTCCCCGGGAGCGTGACCCCGTCCCCGGGAGCGCGACCCCGTCCCCGGGAGCGCGACCCCGTCCCCGGGAGCGCGACCCCGTCCCCGGGAGCGCGACCCTGTCCCCGGGAGCGCGACCCTGTCCCCGGGAGCGCGACCCTGTCCCCGGGAGCGCGACCCTGTCCCCGGGAGCGCGACCCTGTCCCCGGGAGCGCGACCCTGTCCCCGGGAGCGTGACCCTGTCCCCGGGAGCGTGACCCTGTCCCCGGGAGCGCGACCCTGTCCCCGGGAGCGCGACCCTGTCCCCGGGAGCGTGACCCTGTCCCCGGGAGCGTGACCCCGTCCCCGGGAGCGTGACCCTGTCCCCGGGAGCGTGACCCCGTCCCCGGGAGCGTGACCCTGTCCCCGGGAGCGTGACCCTGTCCCCGGGAGCGTGACCCTGTCCCCGGGAGCGTGACCCTGTCCCCGGGAGCGTGACCCCGTCCCCGGGAGCGTGACCCCGTCCCCGGGAGCGTGACCCTGTCCCCGGGAGCGTGACCCTCTCCCCGGGAGCGTGACCCCGTCCCCGGGAGCGTGACCCTGTCCCCGGGAGCGTGACCCCGTCCCCGGGAGCGCGACCCTCTCCCCGGGAGCGTGACCCTGTCCCCGGGAGCGCGACCCTCTCCCCGGGAGCGTGACCCTGTCCCCGGGAGCGTGACCCTGTCCCCGGGAGCGTGACCCTGTCCCCGGGAGCGTGACCCTCTCCCCGGGAGCGTGACCCTGTCCCCGGGAGCGTGACCCCCTCCCCGGGAGCGCGACCCTCTCCCCGGGAGCGCGACCCTCTCCCCGGGAGCGCGACCCTGTCCCCGGGAGCGCGACCCTCTCCCCGGGAGCGCGACCCTCTCCCCGGGAGCGCGACCCTCTCCCCGGGAGCGTGACCCTGTCCCCGGGAGCGTGACCCCGTCCCCGGGAGCGTGACCCTGTCCCCGGGAGCGTGACCCTCTCCCCGGGAGCGTGACCCCGTCCCCGGGAGCGTGACCCTGTCCCCGGGAGCGTGACCCTGTCCCCGGGAGCGTGACCCTGTCCCCGGGAGCGTGACCCTGTCCCCGGGAGCGTGACCCTCTCCCCGGGAGCGTGACCCTCTCCCCGGGAGCGTGACCCTGTCCCCGGGAGCGTGACCCCGTCCCCGGGAGCGTGACCCTGTCCCCGGGAGCGTGACCCCGTCCCCGGGAGCGTGACCCTGTCCCCGGGAGCGTGACCCTCTCCCCGGGAGCGTGACCCCCTCCCCGGGAGCGTGACCCTCTCCCCGGGAGCGTGACCCCGTCCCCGGGAGCGTGACCCTGTCCCCGGGAGCGTGACCCTCTCCCCGGGAGCTTGACCCTCTCCCCGGGAGCGTGACCCTGTCCCCGGGAGCGTGACCCCGTCCCCGGGAGCGCGACCCTGTCCCCGGGAGCGTGACCCTGTCCCCGGGAGCGCGACCCCGTCCCCGGGAGCGTGACCCTCTCCCCGGGAGCGTGACCCGGTCCCCGGGAGCGTGACCCTCTCCCCGGGAGCGTGACCCTGTCCCCGGGAGCGTGACCCTGTCCCCGGGAGCGTGACCCTCTCCCCGGGAGCGTGACCCTCTCCCCGGGAGCGTGACCCTCTCCCCGGGAGCGTGACCCTCTCCCCGGGAGCGTGACCCCGTCCCCGGGAGCGTGACCCTGTCCCCGGGAGCGTGACCCTCTCCCCGGGAGCGTGACCCTGTCCCCGGGAGCGTGACCCTCTCCCCGGGAGCGTGACCCTGTCCCCGGGAGCGTGACCCTGTCCCCGGGAGCGCGACCCTGTCCCCGGGAGCGTGACCCTGTCCCCGGGAGCGTGACCCTCTCCCCGGGAGCGTGACCCCGTCCCCGGGAGCGTGACCCTGTCCCCGGGAGCGTGACCCCGTCCCCGGGAGCGCGACCCTCTCCCCGGGAGCGTGACCCTGTCCCCGGGAGCGCGACCCTCTCCCCGGGAGCGTGACCCTGTCCCCGGGAGCGTGACCCTGTCCCCGGGAGCGTGACCCTGTCCCCGGGAGCGTGACCCTCTCCCCGGGAGCGTGACCCTGTCCCCGGGAGCGTGACCCCCTCCCCGGGAGCGCGACCCTCTCCCCGGGAGCGCGACCCTCTCCCCGGGAGCGCGACCCTGTCCCCGGGAGCGCGACCCTCTCCCCGGGAGCGCGACCCTCTCCCCGGGAGCGCGACCCTCTCCCCGGGAGCGTGACCCTGTCCCCGGGAGCGTGACCCTGTCCCCGGGAGCGTGACCCTGTCCCCGGGAGCGTGACCCTGTACCCGGGAGCGTGACCCTCTCCCCGGGAGCGTGACCCTGTACCCGGGAGCGCGACCCTGTCCCCGGGAGCGTGACCCTCTCCCCGGGAGCGTGACCCCGTCCCCGGGAGCGTGACCCTCTCCCCGGGAGCGTGACCCTGTCCCCGGGAGCGTGACCCTGTCCCCGGGAGCGTGACCCTGTCCCCGGGAGCGTGACCCTGTCCCCGGGAGCGTGACCCTCTCCCCGGGAGCGTGACCCTGTCCCCGGGAGCGTGACCCTCTCCCCGGGAGCGTGACCCTGTCCCCGGGAGCGTGACCCTGTCCCCGGGAGCGTGACCCTCTCCCCGGGAGCGTGACCCTCTCCCCGGGAGCGTGACCCTGTCCCCGGGAGCGTGACCCTGTCCCCGGGAGCGTGACCCCGTCCCCGGGAGCGTGACCCCGTCCCCGGGAGCGCGACCCTCTCCCCGGGAGCGTGACCCTCTCCCCGGGAGCGTGACCCTGTCCCCGGGAGCGTGACCCTGTCCCCGGGAGCGTGACCCTGTCCCCGGGAGCGTGACCCTGTCCCCGGGAGCGTGACCCTGTCCCCGGGAGCGTGACCCTCTCCCCGGGAGCGTGACCCCGTCCCCGGGAGCGTGACCCCGTCCCCGGGAGCGTGACCCCGTCCCCGGGAGCTTGACCCTGTCCCCGGGAGCGTGACCCTGTCCCCGGGAGCGTGACCCTGTCCCCGGGAGCGTGACCCTCTCCCCGGGAGCGTGACCCTCTCCCCGGGAGCGTGACCCCGTCCCCGGGAGCGTGACCCTCTCCCCGGGAGCGTGACCCTCTCCCCGGGAGCGTGACCCTGTCCCCGGGAGCGTGACCCTGTCCCCGGGAGCGTGACCCTGTCCCCGGGAGCGTGACCCTGTCCCCGGGAGCGTGACCCTCTCCCCGGGAGCGTGACCCTCTCCCCGGGAGCGTGACCCTGTCCCCGGGAGCGTGACCCTGTCCCCGGGAGCGTGACCCTGTACCCGGGAGCGTGACCCTCTCCCCGGGAGCGTGACCCTGTCCCCGGGAGCGTGACCCTCTCCCCGGGAGCGTGACCCTGTCCCCGGGAGCGTGACCCTCTCCCCGGGAGCGTGACCCTCTCCCCGGGAGCGTGACCCTCTCCCCGGGAGCGTGACCCTGTACCCGGGAGCGTGACCCTGTCCCCGGGAGCGTGACCCTGTCCCCGGGAGCGTGACCCTGTCCCCGGGAGCGTGACCCTGTCCCCGGGAGCGTGACCCTCTCCCCGGGAGCGTGACCCTGTCCCCGGGAGCGTGACCCTGTCCCCGGGAGCGTGACCCTGTCCCCGGGAGCGTGACCCTGTCCCCGGGAGCGTGACCCTCTCCCCGGGAGCGTGACCCTCTCCCCGGGAGCGTGACCCTGTCCCCGGGAGCGTGACCCCCTCCCCGGGAGCGTGACCCCGTCCCCGGGAGCGTGACCCTCTCCCCGGGAGCGTGACCCTGTCCCCGGGAGCGTGACCCTGTCCCCGGGAGCGTGACCCTGTCCCCGGGAGCGTGACCCTGTCCCCGGGAGCGTGACCCCGTCCCCGGGAGCGTGACCCTGTCCCCGGGAGCGTGACCCCGTCCCCGGGAGCGTGACCCTGTCCCCGGGAGCGTGACCCCGTCCCCGGGAGCGTGACCCCGTCCCCGGGAGCGTGACCCTGTCCCCGGGAGCGTGACCCTGTCCCCGGGAGCGTGACCCTCTCCCCGGGAGCGTGACCCCGTCCCCGGGAGCGTGACCCTGTCCCCGGGAGCGTGACCCTGTCCCCGGGAGCGTGACCCTGTCCCCGGGAGCGTGACCCTCTCCCCGGGAGCGTGACCCTGTCCCCGGGAGCGTGACCCCGTCCCCGGGAGCGTGACCCTGTCCCCGGGAGCGTGACCCTCTCCCCGGGAGCGTGACCCCGTCCCCGGGAGCGTGACCCTGTCCCCGGGAGCGTGACCCTGTCCCCGGGAGCGTGACCCTGTCCCCGGGAGCGTGACCCTGTCCCCGGGAGCGTGACCCTCTCCCCGGGAGCGTGACCCTCTCCCCGGGAGCGTGACCCTGTCCCCGGGAGCGTGACCCCGTCCCCGGGAGCGTGACCCTGTCCCCGGGAGCGTGACCCCGTCCCCGGGAGCGTGACCCTGTCCCCGGGAGCGTGACCCTCTCCCCGGGAGCGTGACCCCCTCCCCGGGAGCGTGACCCTCTCCCCGGGAGCGTGACCCCGTCCCCGGGAGCGTGACCCTGTCCCCGGGAGCGTGACCCTCTCCCCGGGAGCTTGACCCTCTCCCCGGGAGCGTGACCCTGTCCCCGGGAGCGTGACCCCGTCCCCGGGAGCGCGACCCCGTCCCCGGGAGCGTGACCCTGTCCCCGGGAGCGCGACCCCGTCCCCGGGAGCGTGACCCTCTCCCCGGGAGCGTGACCCGGTCCCCGGGAGCGTGACCCTGTCCCCGGGAGCGTGACCCTGTCCCCGGGAGCGTGACCCTCTCCCCGGGAGCGTGACCCTCTCCCCGGGAGCGTGACCCTCTCCCCGGGAGCGTGACCCACTCCCCGGGAGCGTGACCCCGTCCCCGGGAGCGTGACCCCGTCCCCGGGAGCGTGACCCCGTCCCCGGGAGCGTGACCCCGTCCCCGGGAGCGTGACCCCGTCCCCGGGAGCGTGACCCCGTCCCCGGGAGCGTGACCCCGTCCCCGGGAGCGTGACCCCGTCCCCGGGAGCGTGACCCCGTCCCCGGGAGCGTGACCCCGTCCCCGGGAGCGTGACCCCGTCCCCGGGAGCGTGACCCTGTCCCCGGGAGCGTGACCCTGTCCCCGGGAGCGTGACCCTGTCCCCGGGAGCGTGACCCTGTCCCCGGGAGCGTGACCCGGTCCCCGGGAGCGTGACCCCGTCCCCGGGAGCGTGACCCCGTCCCCGGGAGCGTGACCCCGTCCCCGGGAGCGTGACCCCGTCCCCGGGAGCGTGACCCCGTCCCCGGGAGCGTGACCCCGTCCCCGGGAGCGTGACCCTGTCCCCGGGAGCGTGACCCTCTCCCCGGGAGCGTGACCCTGTCCCCGGGAGCGTGACCCTGTCCCCGGGAGCGTGACCCTCTCCCCGGGAGCGTGACCCTGTCCCCGGGAGCGTGACCCTGTCCCCGGGAGCGTGACCCTCTCCCCGGGAGCGTGACCCTCTCCCCGGGAGCGTGACCCGGTCCCCGGGAGCGTGACCCGGTCCCCGGGAGCGTGACCCGGTCCCCGGGAGCGTGACCCCGTCCCCGGGAGCGTGACCCTGTCCCCGGGAGCGTGACCCTGTCCCCGGGAGCGTGACCCTGTCCCCGGGAGCGTGACCCTGTCCCCGGGAGCGTGACCCTGTCCCCGGGAGCGTGACCCTGTCCCCGGGAGCGTGACCCTCTCCCCGGGAGCGTGACCCTCTCCCCGGGAGCGTGACCCTGTCCCCGGGAGCGTGACCCTGTCCCCGGGAGCGTGACCCTCTCCCCGGGAGTGCAACGCTCCCTCCGTCTGTGCGTGTCCCTCCGCGGTGTCTGTATGGACACACACAGCTGTATACTGCACCCTCAGTCTGAAGCCTGAACAATGCCTGTTCTGCTCCCTGACAGAGAGACGTGGCTGGTGATGCCTCAGAGTCTGCGTTGCTGAAATGTATCGAGCTTTCCTCGGGGTCGGTGAGGGCGATCAGGGATAAGAACAAGAAAATCAACGAGATTCCATTTAACTCCACTAACAAATACCAGGTAAGCCCCGTGGAACCATCAGATCTCTGAGGGAGACATCACCCACATGCTGCTGAATATAAACACAGAGCCCCAAATGCAGCAAAACCTGAGCAGCTCCCAGCCTAGAGAAACAGGCATCATTATACAGGTCCATAGCCTTTCGTAAGGACTCTCAACCCAGTACCGCTGAGCGTTCCCACAACTGTTCATTGTGATGTCCCTCAGTCGCACAATGACAGTGGAATGTTTCTGTACCTGTGCCTGGGGACAGTGTAGAGGGAGCTTTACTCTGTATCTAACCCCGTGCTGTACCTGTCCTGGGAGTGTTTGATGGGGACAGTGTAGAGGGAGCTTTACTCTGTATCTAACCTCGTGCTGTACCTGTCCTGGGAGTGTTTGATGGGGACAGTGTAGAGGGAGCTTTACTCTGTATCTAACCCCATGCTGTACCTGTCCTGGGAGTGTTTGATGGGGACAGTGTAGAGGGAGCTTTACTCTGTATCTAACCCCGTGCTGTACCTGTCCTGGGAGTGTTTGATGGGGACAGTGTAGAGGGAGCTTTACTCTGTATCTAACCCTGTGCTGTACCTGTCCTGGGAGTGTTTGATGGGTACAGTGTAGAGGGAGCTTTACTCTGTATCTAACCCCGTGCTGTACCTGCCCTGGGAGTGTTTGATGGGGACGGTGTAGAGGGAGCTTTTCTGTATCTAACCCCGTGCTGTACCTGCCCTGGGAGTGTTTGATGGGGACAGTGTAGAGGGAGCTTTACTCTGTATCTAACCCCGTGCTGTACCTGCCCTGGGAGTGTTTGTTGGGGACGGTGTAGAGGGAGCTTTTCTGTATCTAACCCCGTGCTGTATCTGTCCTGGGAGTGTTTGATGGGGACAGTGTAGAGGGAGCTTTACTCTGTATCTAACCCCGTGCTGTACCTGTCCTGGGAGTGTTTGATGGGGACAGTGTCGAGGGAGCTTTACTCTGTATCTAACCCCGTGCTGTACCTGTCCTGGGAGTGTTTGATGGGGGACAGTGTAGAGGGAGCTTTACTCTGTATCTAACCCCGTGCTGTACCTGCCCTGGGAGTGTTTGACGGGGACAGTGTAGAGGGAGCTTTACTCTGTATCTAACCTCATTGCCAGGACTAGTATCAGGCCTGAGTTTAAGATTCGACAATCCACACAAACAGCCTGTGCGTCTGTGCTGCCCCTGGCTGGTTACAGTTTCCCAGTGAATGTGCAGTTCCTTTTGCCACACATTGGGATTCAACTTCAACCCATATCCATACCCATAAGCCTGTTTGAAATTCTGGTCAGCGCACTAAAACTGAAAAGGTGGGGCAGGGGCAATTAGGGATGGGCAACCAGTGATGCCCAGGTCTCATGAATGAGCAAGGAAAAGAGAAGAGGGAGAGACGACACTGATAACTGGCAGGCTGGAGCCTGTCTCTCTCTCTCTCTCTCTCCCTCGAAACGAGAGTTCCTGTGGGGTGTGCTGAGGTCTTTAACCAAATAGACGGGGCTGATATCCTAAGCCTAGTGAAGATGTTTACAGTGCAGGAAGAAGCCAATAGCGGGGCCATCGTGATATAAGATGGTCATTGATAAATCCAATCGGGAATTCTGGGGAGATTTCTTTACCGAGAGGGCGGGGAGAATGTGTAGCTGCTGGTCCCAGGGGGTAGCAGCTCGAGGGGATGGACAGAGACATCTTTAACGGGAAAGCTGGATAACCACAGGAGGGAGGAGGGATATGGTGCTGAGGTGAGATGAATTGGCCGGGAGGAGTGCTCGTGTGGAGGGCTAGCACAGGCCGCATGGGCTGAAGGGCCTGTTACTAAACGCTCTTGGTCACTCCTTTGGGAGACTGTGGGCCGTTTCTCAACGGGGACGTGCCGGGGGACTGGAGAAATGCAAACGTAGTTCCATGGTGCAAAAAGGGGTCATAGGAAATGCCAAACAATTATAGGCCGGTTAGTCTTACATCGGTGGTGGGCAAATTAGTAGAATCAATCCTGAGAGATAGGATTAACTGTCATGTGGAAAGGCATGGACTAGTCAGCGATGGTCAGCATGGATTTGTTAAAGGAAGGTCTTGCCTCACAAATTTGATTGAATTCTTTGAGGAAGTGACCAGAAGGGTTGATGAAGGTAGTGCAGTGGATGTTGTGTACATGGATTTTAGCAAGGCATTTGACAAGGTCCCACATGGCAGATTGGTCAGGAAAGTAAAAGCCCATGGGATTCAGGGTAATGAGGCAAACTGGATAAAAGGTTGGCTTTGTAACAGGAAATAAAGGGTAATGGTCGATGGATGTCCTTGCGAATGGAAAGTTGTCTCAAGTGGTGTTCCACAGGGCTCGGTGTTGGGACCCTTGCTGTTTGTGTTATATATTAACGATTTGGACGTGAACGTGGGGGGCACGATTGGGAAATTTGCAGATGATACAAAGATTGGCCGAGTAGAGGATAGTGTAGAGGATAGCCATAATCTCCAAAACGATATAGATGGGTTGGTGGAGTGGGCAGTAAAGTGGCAGATGGATTTTAACATAGAGAAGTGTGAGGTCATTCACTTAGGAAGGTCAAACAGTGACAGGGATTACACAATAATTGGGAATATACTAAGAGGGGTAGATGAAGTCAGAGATCTTGGCGTACAAGTACACAGGTCCCTGAAGGCAGCAATTCAAGTAGACGAGGTTGTAAAGAAGGCATATGGAATGCTCTCCTTCATTGGCAGAGCTTTAGAATATAACAGTAAGGATATAATGTTGGAATTGTATAAAACACTGGTGAGGCCACAACTGGAGTATTGTGTGCAGTTCTGGTCACCACATTACAGGAAGGACGTAATAGCTCTGGAGAGAGTGCAGAGGAGGTTTATGGGAATGTTGCCAGGGTTAGAAAAGTGTAGATACGAGGAGAGATTGGATAGGTTGGGGTTATTTTCCCTGGAACAAAGAAGGCTGAGAGGTGACTTGACTGAGATGTACAAAATTATGAAGGGAATAGATAGAGTGGACAGGATAAAATTGTTTCCCTTGATGGAGAATTCTAGAACCAGGGGACACAGATTCAAGATAAGTGGCAGAAGGTGTAGGGGGGACATGAGGAAGAACTTTTTTACACAGAGGGTGGTGGGTGTCTGGAATTCGCTGCCCAAGTTGGTGGTAGAGGCAGAAACTGTAAACTCTTTTAAAAAGTACCTGGATCTGCACCTAAAGTGCTGTAAGCTGCAGGGCTATGGGCCGGGTGCAGGAAGGTGGGATTAGAAAGGGCACCTGGGTGTCCTCGGGCTGGCATGGACAAGATGGGCCGAATGGCCTCCTCCTGTGCTGTCACTGTTCTCTGGTTCTGTGGGTTGTGCGGAGGTGGGGAGACACAGTTTGTGTGATTCGTGGTTTCTTTGTTGCCCAGCTGTCCATCCACGAGACGGAAGACCTGAATGATAAGAGGTACCTGCTGGTGATGAAGGGAGCCCCGGAGAGAATCCTCGATCGATGCTCAACCATCATGATACAGGGCAAAGAGCAGCAACTGGACGAGGAGATGAAGGAGGCTTTCCAGAACGCATACATGGAGCTGGGCGGCCTGGGAGAACGGGTACTGGGTGAGTTTAACCGGGAGAGGAGGATGGGGGTGAGGTGCGGCGCTCCCTCAGTACTGACCCTCCGACAGTGCAGCGCTCCCTCAGCACTGACCCTCCGACAGTGCAGCACTCCCTCAGCACTGACCCTCCGACAGTGCAGCGCTCCCTCAGTACTGACCCTCCGACAGTGCAGCACTCCCTCAGTACTGACCCTCCGACAGTGCAGCACTACCTCAGTACTGACCCTCTGACAGTGCAGCACTCCCTCAGTACTGACCCTCTGACAGTGCGACGCTCCCTCAGTACTGACCCTCTGACAGTGCTGCACTCCTTCAGTACTGACCCTCTGACAGTGCAGCTCTCCCTCAGTACTGACCCTCCGACACTACAGCACTCCCTCAGTACTGACCCTTTGACAGTGCGGCACTCCCTCAGTACTGACCCTCCAACACTACAGCACTCCCTCAGTACTGACCCTCTGACAGTGCGGCACTCCCTCAGTACTGACCCTCCAACACTACAGCACTCCCTCAGTACTGACCCTCTGACAGTGCAGCACTCCCTCAGTACTGACCCTCCGACAGTGCAGCACTCCCTCAGTACTGACCCTCCGACAGTGCAGCACTCCCTCAGTACTGACCCTCCGACAGTGCAGCACCCCCTCAGTACTGACCCTCCGACAGTGCGGCACTCCCTCAGTACTGACCCTCCGACAGTGCAGCACCCCCTCAGTACTGACCCTCTGACAGTGCAGCACTCCCTCAGTACTGACCCTCCGACAGTGCAGCACCCCCTCAGTACTGACCCTCCGACAGTGCAGCACTCCCTCAGTACTGACCCTCCGACAGTGCAGCACTCCCTCAGTACTGACCCTCCGACAGTGCAGCTCTCCCTCAGTACTGACCCTCCGACAGTGCGGCACTCCCTCAGTACTGACCCTCCGACAGTGCGGCACTCCCTCAGTACTGACCCTCCGACAGTGCAGCACTCCCTCAGTACTGACCCTCTGACAGTGCAGCACTCCCTCAGTACTGACCCTCCGACAGTGCTGCGCTCCCTCAGTACTGACCCTCCGACAGTGCAGCACTCCCTCAGTACTGTCCCTCTGACAGTGCCGCACTCCCTCAGTACTGACCCTCCGACAGTGCAGCACTCCTACTGACCCTCCGACAGTGCAGCACTCCCTCAGTACTGACCCTCCGAAAGTGCAGCGCTCCCTCAGTACTGACCCTCCGACAGTGCAGCACTCCCTCAGTACTGACCCTCCGACAGTGCAGCACTACCTCAGTAATGCACTGGAGCATCAGCCTAGGTTCCTGCACTGGAATCTCTGGAGTGGGATTCGAGCCCCAGAACCCTGCAGCTCGGAGGCAAGAGTTTAGCAAACGCTGACTCCTCGCACTCGGGTCTGAGATTGGTGCTTCCAATGAAGAAGCTTTCAGATTGAGGTAGGGAGTGATTCCGGGTGTCAGTAACCAGTGGGGCACAGATTTACAGGGGCCAGCGGAAGGAGCCAGGCGGATATTTGTGGAAACCTCTGATGGGGCGTCTGCGCTGGCCTTCAATCGGTTAAATAATCCGGTGTGGATACAGATTTACCGGCAAGTTTTAAAAGCCGTATGGAGAAAGGCTGGGAGGGGAAGCGATTGCAGGGAGAAGGGGGAAGGCAATGCGAGTGGGACTGTGTTGATTGGAAGTGGATGGGCTGAATGGTCTCTTTCTGTGCCGCACTGGGAGAGCACGCCTGGTGGACTGCGCCCGGTTCCTCTTTACTTCAGGAGGGACAGAATTCCATTGGGAATGAGTTGAGAGAAGTGTTGCTGGGCTGATTCCTGGGATGACAGGGGGGGTTTATCTTGTGAGGACATCTCGAGCAGGGTTGGGGCCTGTGCCCATTGGAGTTTAGAATGGGAGGGGATCTTATTGAAACAGATAAAATCCTGAGGGAGGGCGTTTGAGAGGGTGGAGGCTGGGAGGCTGTTTCCTCTGGTGGGGCAATCGAGAACGAGAGGGAGTGGGGGGTGGGGGCACAGTTTAAAAATAAGTGGGGGGTCTCCCATTTATGATGGAGATGAGGAGAAAGCTTCCTCTCTTGCGGAGGGGGGTGTATCAGTCTGTGGAATTCCACCCCCCCCCCGGAGAGCAGTGGGGGCTGGGTCACCGGATATATTCAAGGGCGAGTCAGACAGATTTCGGATCGACAAAGAGTCGTTGGGGAGGAAAGTGACCACAACCAGATCAGCCCTGATTGTACTGAATGGGGGAGCAGGTTCGAGGGGCCGAATGGCCTCCTCCCTGCCTCTTGTTCGATGTGGGATGGGGCGAGGAGAGCTCCTGCTGATGGGTTCCTGTCTGTCTCCCTCCGCTCCCCAGGTTTCTGCCACTTCTTCCTCCCTGAGGAGCAATTCCCGAAGGGCTTCGCTTTCGACACAGACGACGTGAACTTCACCATCGAGAACCTGTGCTTCATCGGCTTGATGTCCATGATCGACCCCCCGAGGGCAGCCGTGCCCGACGCCGTGGGCAAATGCCGGAGCGCGGGCATCAAGGTACCCAGCGGGAGGAGGAACCCCACCCCCCAGACAACAGGGAGAGGTGTGGGGTCAGAATAAGGCAGCGCAGAGGGGGCGGAGAGAACATGAGGCTCAGGGTAGAGAGAGAGAGACAGAGAGAGAGAGTCAGCACCTTCAGGGGAGGGGGAGAGAGAGTCAGCACCTTCAGGGGAGGGGGAGAGAGAGTCAGCACCTTCAGGGGAGGGGGAGAGAGAGTCAGCACCTTCAGGGGAGGGGGAGAGAGAGTCAGCACCTTCAGGGGTGGGGGAGAGAGAGTCAGCACCTTCAGGGGAGGGGGAGAGAGAGTCAGCACCTTCAGGGGAGGGGGAGAGAGAGTCAGCACCTTCAGGGGAGGGGGAGAGAGAGTCAGCACCTTCAGGGGTGGGGGAGAGAGAGTCAGCACCTTCAGGGGAGGGGGAGAGAGAGTCAGCACCTTCAGGGGAGGGGGAGAGAGAGAGTCAGCACCTTCAGGGGAGGGGGAGAGAGAGTCAGCACCTTCAGGGGAGGGGGAGAGAGAGTCAGCACCTTCAGGGGAGGGGTTTGGGGGAATGGGAAACCAATTTAGACTCCGGGTGGGAGTTGCCGAGCCGGGGGTGGGGTGGGTGGGGGTTTGAACTCGGCAGCCCGAGGCCTAACTCTCGGTTCCCCACAGGTTATCATGGTGACTGGAGACCACCCGATCACAGCCAAGGCCATCGCCAAGGGAGTGGGGATCATATCGGAAGGAAATGAGACAGTGGAAGATATCGCTGCCCGGCTGAATATCCCAGTCAGCCAGGTCAACCCACGGTGAGAGGCCGGAGACGCACATTCTCATCCAGTCTCACAGCACCTCACATCATCCCGAACCCTTTCATCAGCTTCACTTTGTGAAGTGTGGACCCTGTTGTCATTCAGAAAATGCAGTGAACATTCGGCGCAGAGCAAGATTCCACAAACAGCAATAAGATATACCGGGGAATTTAATTTCACCATGTTGGCTGGGGAATAAATATTGGGCCCATACACAAGGGTAAACTTCCCCATTCCTCCAAGAGTAACTGTGGGACCTTCCATATCCAGGCAAAATGGCCAATCGGGATTAGCTTTAACACCTCAACCGAGAAATAGCACATTGGACAGTGCAGCATCCCCTCTGTACTGACCCTCTGACAGTGCGGCACTCCCTCAGTACTGACCCTCTGACAGTGCGGCACTCCCTCAGTACTGACCCTCTGACAGTGCAGCAGTCCCTCAGTACTGACCCTCCGACAGTGCGGCACTCCCTCAGTACTGACCCTCTGACAGTGCAGCACTCCCTCAGTACTGACCCTCTGACAGTGCAGCACTCCCTCAGTACTGACCCTCTGACAGTGCAGCACTCCCTCAGTACTGACCCTCTGACAGTGCAGCACTCCCTCAGTACTGACCCTCCGACAGTGCGGCATTCCCTCAGTACTGACCCTCCGACAGTGCGGCATTCCCTCAGTACTGACCCTCCGACAGTGCGGCATTCCCTCAGTACTGACCCTCCGACAGTGCGGCATTCCCTCAGTACTGACCCTCCGACAGTGCGGCACTCCCTCAGTACTGACCCTCCGACAGTGCAGCACTCCCTCAGTACTGACCCTCTGACAGTGCAGCACCCCCTCAGTACTGACCGTCTGACAGTGCGGCACTCCCCCAGTAGTTGCTGGTTTCGAATGCCTCTATCATATCACCCAGTTAACCTGCTCTGCGCTATGGAAAACAATCCCAGCTTCTCTCGTCGCTGTGTGTAAACCAATTCCCTCAGTCCTGGAACCATGCTGCTGAATCACCTCCCCACCCTCTCCGAGCCCTCAACTTCCTTCCTGAAGCGCCGATCCCAGAATTGCACCAGTCTTTTCTCTAGGGTTGAGTGTGACTTCCTTCCTTTTGTCCTCAGCCCCTTAATAAAGCCAATGATGCCATATGCTTTAGTAACTGAACTTCCCTTACGTAGCCACAACAAAATCTGTGCTCACACACCCATCAACCTCTCCCTCCCCATCATCCCCGTTAACACTCAGCTATTTAAATCATCGCTTGCTTATACAGAACTAGATTGTTACTGAAAAGAGAGACACCCTGTGGCAGCTTTTGGCCTTGCATAGTTCGCAAGAATACCATATGTAAAGGGAACAACAATTTATACTTCCTGAGAAGAGTGTGCTGATTGGTTGGCAATGGTCTCTGATTTGTAGACGCATTACCATGGAGAGAATGCACCAGGGAGCAATTAACTGCCAAGCTTTTGTTCAAACTCAAACCAGGCAGTTCAACTCTGATTGGTCAAGGCATTGCCATGGGGAATGAACCAGGGAATGGCTGTCCCCCAAGCTTTTGATTCGTTGAAAAAGGCTCAAAGCATGGACACGTTCCCTTCGGTCTGCAAAGGACAGGGCCCTGTGTGCGTGAATATGTGTGGCGCTCCTAGCATGTGTAAGTGGGCCACACCACGATCCCCCACTGATAAATCTAAAATTGGTTTCCAGTGTAATTCCCATCACAATCAGGATTGTTTGGCCGGTTCTGTCCAATTGCAGAATCGCATCGATAGCCGGACGCCGTGTTTTGGTTTTGGCGAGCAGGGGCTGGTTGGGCACACCCCATACTTGGCCTGTCGCTAATAGCGGAAGCAACGTGCTATTTTGGTCCGATCCGCCAGTCTTCGGGATGCGCAGCCTACATACCTGACATCACACCAGCACTCCAATTCATGCACTGTGTTGCATTCTCCATGGCAACGCCTCCACCAATCAGAGACCACTTGCCAACTAATCAGCGCTCTCTTCTCATGCAGTGTAAATTGTTGTTCCCTTTACGACTGGCAATTTTTGCGCATTGTCCTGGTGAGTGCAAGACAAAATAACTTTGACAGCATGTCTCTTTTCTTCAGCAATTCTGCTATTTTCATCTCTATTGGCTTTCTTCATTCTCCCTGTCCTGGTCTTGTTGTTCCAGAGATGCCAAGGCATGTGTGATCCACGGAACTGACCTGAAGGATCTTACTGGGGAGCAGATTGATGACATCCTGAGGAATCACACGGAAATTGTCTTCGCCCGAACCTCACCACAACAGAAACTCATCATCGTGGAGGGCTGCCAGAGGCAGGTCAGAGTCCAGAGAGTGAATGACCAACCAATGGAGGGCTGTCAGAGGCAGGTCAGAGTTCAAAGAGTCGATAATCGCCCAATAGAGGCGCCAGGGACCAAGGTCAGAGTTCAGAGAGGAAATAACCAGCCATTGGAGAGGCGAGAGAAAGGTTGGAGTTCAGGAAACAAATAATCATCCAATGTGGAGGCCAGAGACAGGTCAAAGTTCAGCGTGCATATAAACAGCCAATGGGACAGGGTCAGAGTTCAGAGAGTGAATAATCAGCCAATGGAGAGACCAAAGACTGGTCAGAGTTCAGAGCACGAATAACAAGCCAACAGAACGGAGGTCTATCTGAGACAAGTCGGAGTTCAATGTCCACCTCCCTAGGCTGCTATAGTCCCTGTGACTGGCGCCAGTGCCTCACTGAGTCTCTGTGTCTGTCTCCCTAGGGTGCTATTGTAGCATGACTGGTGCCAGTCCCTCACTGAGTCTCTGTGTCTGTCTCTCTAGGGTGCTATAGTCCCTGTGACTGGTGCCAGTCCCTCACTGAGTCTCTGTGTCTGTCTCCCTAGGGTGCTATAGTCCCTGTGACTGGTGCCAGTCCCTCACTGAGTCTCTGTGTCTGTCTCCCTAGGGTGCTATAGTCCCTGTGACTGGTGCCAGTCCCTCACTGAGTCTCTGTGTCTGTCTCCCTAGGGTGCTATTGTAGCTGTGACTGGTGCTAGTCCCTCACTGAGTCTCTGTGTCTGTCTCCCTAGGGTGCTATAGTCCCTGTGACTGGTGCTAGTCCCTCACTGAGTCTCTGTGTCTGTCTCCCTAGGGTGCTATAATCCCTGTGACTGGCGCCAGTCTCTGTGTCTGTCTCCATCGGGTGCTGTTGTAGCTGTGACTGGTGCTAGTCCCTCACTGAGTCTCTCTCCCTGTTGCTCTCCCTAGGGTGCTATTGTAGCTGTGACTGGAGATGGTGTCAATGACTCCCCTGCCCTGAAGAAGGCTGACATTGGAGTGGCGATGGGTATTGCTGGATCAGATGTATCCAAACAGGCAGCGGACATGATCCTGCTCGATGACAACTTTGCTTCTATCGTCACAGGAGTGGAGGAAGGTACGAGGTCAGAACGAGGGGTTAAGGTTCAGGGCAGTTTCTCTGAGGGACAGTGCGGTCTCTCTCTCTCTATCTCAGGGTCAGTGTGCCTCTCTCTCTCTCTCTCTCTCTCTCTCTCTCTCAGGGTCAGTGCGCTCTCTCTCTCTCTCAGGGACAGTGCGGTCTCTCTCAGGGACAGTGCGGTCTCTCTCTCTCTCAGGGTCAGTGCGCTCTCTCTCACTCTCTCTCAGCGACAGTGCGGTCTCTCTCTCAGGGTCAGTGCGCTCTCTCTCTCTCAGCGACAGTGCGGTCTCTCTCTCTCTCAGGGTCAGTGCGGTCTCTCTCAGGGTCAGTGCGCTCTCTCTCTCTCTCTCTCAGGGACAGTGCGGTCTCTCTCACTCTCTCTCAGCGACAGTGCGGTCTCTCTCTCAGGGTCAGTGCGCTCTCTCTCTCTCAGGGACAGTGCGCTCTCTCTTTCTCAGGGATAGTGCAGTCTCTCTCTCTCTCTCTCTCTCTCTCAGGGTCAGTGCGCTCTCTCTTTCTCAGGGTCAGTGCAGTCTCTCTCTCTCTCTCTCTCTCTCTCCCTCTCTCTCAGGGTCAGTGCGGTCTCTCTCTCTCTCTCAGGGTCAGTGCGGTCTCTCTCAGGGTCAGTGCAGTCTCTCTCTCTCTCTCTCTCTCTCTCTCAGGGTCAGTGCGGTCTCTCTCTCTCTCTCTCTCTCAGGGTCAGTGCGGTCTCTCTCAGGGTCAGTGCAGTCTCTCTCTCTCTCTCTCTCTCTCAGGGACAGTGCGGTCTCTCTCTCTCTCTCTCTTTCTCTCAGGGTCAGTGCAGTCTCTCTCGCTCTCCCTCTCTCTCTCTCAGGGTCAGTGCAGTCTCTCTCTCTCTCTCTCTCTCTCTCTCAGGGTCAGTGCGGTCTCTCTCTCTCTCTCTCTGGGATAGTGCAGTCTCTCTCTCTCTCTCTTTGGTTTGAATATTTACAAACAAAGCTTTACCATTGGTTGACAATTCCTTTTCCATGATTTGCTAATTGGGCTTTACCCACAGGTCGATTGATTTTTGACAATTTGAAGAAATCCATTGCCTACACATTGACCAGTAACATTCCGGAGATCACTCCCTTCCTACTCTTCATCATGGCCAATATTCCTCTGCCACTCGGAACCATCACCATCCTGTGCATCGACCTGGGAACGGACATGGTGAGTACCGCAATGCCCAGGAGTGATCTGTCACTGCCAGGCGCCTGTCAGCCAGTGGGTGTGCATGGAGAGGGGGAGGGTTATATGTGTGGGTAATTTGCGTATCACAGAATCACAGTGCAGAAGAGGCCCTTCGGCCCATCGAGTCTGCACTGACACATGAGAAACACCCGACCTACCTACCTAATCCCATTTACCAGCACTTGGCCCATGGCCTTGAATGTTATGACGTGCCAAGTGCTCATCCAGGTACTTTTTAAAGGGTGTGAGGCTACCCGCCTCCACCACCCTCCCAGGCAGTGCATTCCAGACCGTCACCACCCTCTGGGTAAAAATGTTTTTCCTCACATCCCCCCTAAACCTCCTGCCCCTCACCTTGAACTTATGTCCCCTCGTGACTGACCCTTCAACTAAGGGGAACAGCTGCTCCCTATCCACCCTGTCCATGCCCCTCATAATCTTGCACATCTCGATCAGGTCGCCCCTCAGTCTTCTCTGCTCCAACGAAAACAACCCAAGTCTATCCAACCTCTCCTCATAACTTCAATGTTTCATCCCAGGCAACATCCTGGTGAATCTCCTCTGCACCCCTCCAGTGCAATCACATCCTTCCTATAATGTGGCGACCAGAACTGCACACAGTACTCCAGCTGTGGCCTCACCAAGATTCTATACAACTCCAACATGACCTCCCTACTTTTGTAATCTATGCCTCGATTGATAAAGGCAAGTGTCCCATATGCCTTTTTCACCACCCCACTAACATGCCCCTCCGCCTTCAGAGATCTATGGACACACACGCCAAGGTCCCTTTGTTCCTCAGAACTTCCTAGTGCCATGCCATTCATTGAATACTTCCTTGTCAAATTACTCCTTCCAAAGTGCATCACCTTTCACTTTTCACCTCACACTGGCTTCCAGTCACTACAGCATCCTTCTGTCATCACCCTCTGTCTCCTACAACTAAGCCAATTTTGAATCCACCTTATCAAATTACCCTGTATCCCATGTGCATTTGCCTTCTTTATAAGTCTCCCATGTGGGACCTTGTCAAATGCTTTGCTGAAATCCATATAAACTACATCAACTGCACTACCCTCATCTACACACCTGGTCACCTCCTCAAAAAACTCAATCAAATTTGTTAGGCATGACCTCCCTCTGACAAAGCCATGCTGACTATCCCTGATCAAACCTTGCCTCTCCAAGTGGAGATAGATTCTCTCCTTCAGAACTTTCTCCAATAGTTTCCCTACCACTGACGTGAGACTCACTGGCCTGTAGTTCCCTGGCTTATCTCTACAACCCTTCTTAAATAGCGGAACCACATTAGCTGTTCTCCAGTCCTCTGGCACCTCCCCTGTGGCCAGAGAGGAATTAAAAATTTGGGTCAGAGCTCCTGCGATCACCTCCCTTGCCTCCCTCAGCAGCCTGGACACAAATCATCCAGAACTGGAGATTTGTCCACTTTTAAGCCTGCCAACACCTCCAATACCTTGTCACTCCCTGTATCAATTTGCTCAAGAACCTCGCAGTCTCTCTCCCCGAGTTCCATACCTTCATCCTCATTCTCTTGGGTGAAGACGGATGTGAAGTATTCGTTCAACACTCTACCGATGTCCTCTGGCTCCACCCATAGATTGCCCCCTTGTTCCCTAATGGGCTCTACTCTTTCCTTGGTTATCCTCTTCCCATTGATATACTTATAGAATATCTTGGGATTTTCCCTACTTTTACCAGCCAGAGCTTTCTCATATCCCCTCTTTGCTCTCCTAATTGCTTTCTTAAGCTCCACCCTGCACTCTCTGTACTCCACTAATGCCTCCGCTGATTTGCTCCCCTTGTACCAGCTAAAAGCCTCTCTTTTCCTTCTCATTGTAACCTGAATATCTCTGGTCATCCATGGTTCTCTGGGCTTGTTACTCCTTCCTATCGCCCTAGAGGGAACATGTTGAACCTGTACCCTCCCCATTTCCTTTTTGAACACCCCCACTGAACTCTGTAGATTTCCCCACAAGCAACTGTTCCCAGTCTACCTTGGCCAGATCCTGCCTTATTTTACTAAAATCCACTCTCCCCCCAATCCAAAATATTTTTTTGGAACTTGTCTATTTCTTTGTCCATAACAAACTTAAACTGCACTATGTTGTGGTCATTATTGCTGAAATGCTCCCCCACCACCACCTCAGCCACCTGTCCAGCTGTGTTGGTCAGTTCGGTACATGTGAGCAGGCACACGATGTGAGTGGGCGGTTGCCGGACTGTCGGAGGGTCAGTACTGAGGGAGCGCTGCACTGTCGGAGGGTCAGTACTGAGGAAGTACTGCACTGTCAGAGGGTCAATACTGAGGGAGTGCTGCACTGTCAGAGGGTCAGTACTGAGGGAGTGCTGCACTGTCAGAGGGTCAGTACTGAGGGAGTGCCGCACTGTCAGAGGGTCAGTACTGAGGGAGTGCTGCACTGTCAGAGAGTCAGTACTGAGGGAGTGCCGCACTGTCGGAGGGTCAGTACTGAGGGAGTGCTGCACTGTCGGAGGGTCAGTACTGAGGGAGTGCCACACTGTCGGAGGGCCAGTACTGAGGGAGTGCCGCACTGTCGGAGGGTCAGTACTGAGGGAGTGCTGCACTGTCGGAGGGTCAGTACTGAGGGAGTGCTGCACTGTCAGAGGGTCAGTACTGAAGGAGAGCTGCACTGTCAGAGGGTCAGTACTGAGGGAGTGCTGAACTGTTGGAGGGTCAGTACTGAGGGAGTGCCGCACTGTCGGAGGGTCAGTACTGAGGGAGTGCTGCACTGTCAGAGGGCCAGGAGTGCCACACTGTCGGAGGGTCAGTACTGAGGGAGTGCTGCACTGTCAGAGGGTCAGTACTGAGGGAGAGCTGCACTGTCAGAGGGTCAGTACTGAGGGAGTGCCGCACTGTCAGAGGGTCAGTACTGAGGGAGTGCTGCACTGTCGGAGGGTCAGTACTGAGGGAATGCCGCACTGTCAGAGAGTCAGTACTGAGGGAGTGCTGCACTGTCGGGGGGTCAGTACTGAGGGAGCGCTGCACTGTCGGAGGGTCAGTACTGAGGGAGTGCTGCACTGTCAGAGGGTCAGTACTGAGGGAGCGCCGCACTGTCGGAGGGTCAGTACTGAGGGAGTGCTGCACTGTCGGAGGGTCAGTACTGAGGGAGTGCTGCACTGTCGGAGGGTCAGTACTGAGGGAGTGCTGCACTGTCAGAGGGTCAGTACTGAAGGAGAGCTGCACTGTCAGAAGGTCAGTACTGAGGGAGTGCTGAACTGTTGGAGGGTCAGTACTGAGGGAGTGCCGCACTGTCGGAGGGTCAGTACTGAGGGAGTGCTGCACTGTCAGAGGGCCAGGAGTGCCGCACTGTCGGAGGGTCAGTACTGAGGGAGTGCTGCACTGTCAGAGGGTCAGTACTGAGGGAGAGCTGCACTGTCAGAGGGTCAGTACTGAGGGAGTGCCGCACTGTCAGAGGGTCAGTACTGAGGGAGTGCTGCACTGTCGGAGGGTCAGTACTGAGGGAATGCCGCACTGTCAGAGAGTCAGTACTGAGGGAGTG
>NW_027597887.1:0-61252 GCF_964194155.1 Cetorhinus maximus
GAAAGGACTTTCTCCAGCTGGAGAGAAACTTCAGTGCGGGACTGGCCGCCACGGTTCACATCTCTGCTTTCACTCACTCTGCGGCCGTACACACACCACAGGCTGCACATTAACATTGTGTTAGCTGCTGCCAAGAATCCCGGCCGCTGACAGGAGCAGGAGGAGACTGTTCAGCCTCTCAAGCCTGTTCTGCCATATAGATCAAGCCTCACCCTCTGTCTTTACTCGCAACCGCCCCAGTTCCATATCCCTTAATGCCCTTGCCAACAAAAATACTTCAAACTCAATTCTGAGATCTTCTCCTGTGATGCTAACACTCCAGAAACTAACAACAAAATAATTGACCCCTGCTCTATGTAAGAGACAGTGTGCCCACTTTGGATTTGGATCAAGAGTCTGTTTGAAACCAGCAGTTTGAAACCAGGAAACTCCCCCTCTCACACGCACACACCCTCTCACACACACACACACACCCTCTCTCTCTCTCTCTCTCACACACACACACCCTCTCTCACACACACACACACACCCTCTCTCTCTCTCTCTCTCACACACACACACACCCTCTCTCTCTCACGCACACACTCTCTCTCTCTCTCTCACACACACACACCCTCTCTCTCTCACACACACACCCTCTCTCTCTCACACACACACCCTCTCTCTCTCTCTCTCTCACACACACACACCCTCTCTCTCTCTCACGCACACACTCTCTCTCTCTCACACACACACACTCTCTCTCTCACACACACACACATCCTCTCTCTCTCTCTCACACACACCCTCTCTCTCTCTCACACACACACACACCCTCTCTCTTTCACACACACACCCTCTCTCACACACACACCCTCTCTCTCTCTCTCACACACACACCCTCTCTCTCACACACACACCCTCTCTCTCTCTCTCACACACACCCTCTCTCTCTCTCTCACACACACACCCTCTCTCTCACACACACACCCTCTCTCTCTCTCTCACACACACACACCCTCTCTCTCTCTCACACGCACACACCCTCTCTCTCACACGCACACACACCCTCTCTCTCTCACACACACACACACCCTCTCTCTCTCTCACACACACACCCCCTCTCTCTCTCTCACACACACACCCTCTCTCTCACACGCACACACACACACACCCTCTCTCTCTCACACACACACACACACACATTGTTTGGATAAGAAATTAATTGAGTGAGTTTTGAAACTCAAATGCAGCCTAAAGTGTATGACATGCAGACCAAGCATATAAGATTTTTCGGAGGTTTGACAGGGTAGGTGCTGAGGCTCCTGAGGGAATCTAGAACCATGGGGCACAGTTTAAAGATAAAGGGTCTCCCATTTAACACAGAGCTGAGGAATTTCTTCTCTCAGATGCTTATCAGTCTTTGGAATTCTTTACCCCAGAAAGGGCCAGAGGCTGGGTCATTGAATGTATTCAGGACTGAGATAGACAGGTTTTTGATTGACAAAGAAGTTAAAGGTTATGGGGCACAGACAGGAAAGTGGAGTTGAGGCACAATCAGCTCAGCCATGACCTTATTGAATGGGGGAGCAGACCCGAGGGGCCGAATAGCCTAGTGCTGCTCCTGGTGATTATGTTTGTTACAGAGGTAGGGTTGCAAAGCATTCATGACTGTGGGTGAAAGATTCCAAGTTCTATATGTCTTTAAAAGGGCAGAGAAACAGGGAGTAAGGTGATGAAAGATATTACAACATCATAAAGGGGATGTATGTACGGTAGGGTAATCACAATTAAGCAATAAATCATCTTTTTAAGGTGCAATGGAAGTTCTCTACAGGCCTCCTGATACTGCCAGTGAAATAGCAGAGTGGATTCATTCATGGATTCAAGAAGTTTGTAGCAAAAGCAAAGTTGTTTCATGGAGATTTTAATTTTCCATATGCATTAAGCTATTCTGCTGTTCTCAATCAGAAAGGTTGTGAATTTTTTGAGCACATTAAAAATCATTCTCTAAAACAATATGTTCCAGAATGAACAAGGTGGCAGGTCATACTCGATGGAATAAGGAGCTAGACAAAGTTACTAATCCTCAGTAAGGAACATTTTTTGAACGGTAATCATAATGTGATCAAACTCAATGTTGGTTTTGAAAAGGAGAAACTTAACGCAGTTACTAAGATTTTAGATTCCAGTAAGGTTAAATATAACAGAATGAGACAGTAACTGACAACAACAAGCTGATTAAAACTCTTATTGGGTAAAACTACAGAAGGACAGTGAAAGCTGCACAAAAAAATGTTCAGCTTAATGCAGTAACAGCATATCCTGGTCAGAAGGAAGAATACCTCCTTCCCAATTAAAACAGCTACGGCCAACAGAAAAGGTGAGGGGTAAGGTATAACTACAAGGGCATATGTTAGTGCAAAGAGCAGTGTAGATTAGGAACTGCTAGAGAATTGAAGAACAGGAAAGACTAAACCATCCAATAAGAGTTTCAAAAAGGAACACCAAATAAAATTTGCAAGGAAAATCAATAATAACACCAAGCTTTCAAGTAGTCCAGAATAATGTATGCCCATTAAAAACAGACTTGGGAAATATTGCAAACGAAAATAAAGAAATTACAGATTTGTTCAGCAATCGCTTTGTGTTAATCTTTGTAGTAGAGAAAGAGGTTAATATACCTGATCATCCAGAGAAATTAATAATGTACCAAGGACTGAAACACAAGTTAACGTAAGCAAGTAAAAAACGGCCATTTTAAAGAACATATGTGAGAAAATAGCAGATTCTTTAACCATGATCTTCCAAAGCTCTCATAATTCAGGACTTCTCCCTGACAGGCGGTCTGTTCTCTCAGGGCAACATAAAAAAAATCCCATCACACTATTTCAACAGAAAGCAGGGTAATTCTCCCCAGTGTCCCTCCCCAGGGTAATTCTCCCCAGTGTCCCTCCGCAGGGTAATTCTCCCCAGTGTCCCTCCCCAGGGGATTTCTCCCCAGTGTCCCTCCGCAGGGGATTTCTCCCCAGTGTCCCTTCCCAGGGTAATTCTCCCCAGTGTCCCTCCCCAGGGTAATTCTCCCCAGTGTCCCTCCCCAGGGTAATTCTCCCCAGTGTCCCTCCCCAGGGTAATTCTCCCCAGTGTCCCTCCGCAGGGGATTTCTCCCCAGTGTCCCTCCCCAGGGTAATTCTCCCCAGTGTCCCTCCCCAGGGTAATTCTCCCCAGTGTCCCTCCCCAGGGTAATTCTCCCCAGTGTCCCTTCCCAGGGGAGTTCTCCCCAGTGTCCCTCCCCAGGGTAATTCTCCCCAGTGTCCCTCCGCAGGGTAATTCTCCCCATTGTCCCTCCCCAGGGGATTTCTCCCCAGTGTCCCTCCCCAGGGTAATTCTCCCCAGTGTCCCTCCCCAGGGTAATTCTCCCCAGTGTCCCTCCCCAGGGGATTTCTCCCCAGTGTCCCTCCCCAGGGTAATTCTCCCCAGTGTCCCTCCCCAGGGTAATTCTCCCCAGTGTGCCTCCCCAGGGGATTTCTCCCCAATGTCCCTCCCCAGGGTAATTCTCCCCAGTGTCCCTCCCCAGGGAATTTCTCTCCAGTGTCCCTTCCCAGGGGATTCCTCCCTGGTGTCCCTCCCCAGGGAATTTCTCCCCAGTGTCCCTCCCCAGGGGATTTCTCCCCAGTGTCCCTCCCCAGGGTAATTCTCCCCAGTGTCCCTCCCCAGGGTAATTCTCCCCAGTGTCCCTCCCCAGGGGATTTCTCCCCAGTGTCCCTCCCCAGGGTAATTCTCCCCAGTGTCCCTCCCCAGGGTAATTCTCCCCAGTGTCCCTCCCCAGGGGATTTCTCCCCAATGTCCCTCCCCAGGGTAATTCTCCCCAGTGTCCCTCCCCAGGGAATTTCTCTCCAGTGTCCCTTCCCAGGGGATTCCTCCCTGGTGTCCCTCCCCAGGGAATTTCTCCCCAGTGTCCCTCCCCAGGGAATTTCTCCCCAGTGTCCCTCCCCAGGGAATTTCTCCCCAGTGTCCCTCCCCAGGGGAGTTCTTCCCAAGGGAGTTCTCTCCAGTTTCCCTCCCTGGACAAGTTCTCCCCGAGGGAGTTCTCCCCGGACGCTTAGAAAATATCAGTGGGACTAGACAACATCAGCATGGATTTATGAAATGGAAATCATGTTTGACAAACCGACTGGAGTTTTTTGAGGATGTAACTGGTAGAATAGATAAGGGAGAACCAGTGGATGTGGTGTATTTAGACTTTCAGAAAGCTTTTGATGAAGTCCCACATAAGATGTTAGTGTGTAAAATTAAAGCACATGGGATTGGGGGTAATATATTGGGCATGGATTGAGAATTGGTTAGCAGACAGGAAACAGAGAGTAGGAATAAGAGGGTCTTTTTCGGTGTGACAGGCAGTGACTAGTGGGGTACCACAGGGATCTGTGCTTGGGCCCCAGCTATTCACAATATATATCAATGATCTGAATGAAGGAACCAAATGTAATATTTCTAAGTTTGCTGATGACACAAAACTTGGTGGGAATGTGAGTGGGGAGGAGGATGTTAAGAGGCTTCAAGGTGATTTAGACGGGTTGAGTTAGTGGGCAAATACATGGCAGATGCAGTATAACATGGATAACTGTGAAGTTATCCACTTCAGTTGGAAAAACAGAATGGCAGAGTATTATTTAAATGGTGATCGATTAGGGAATGTTGATGTTAAAAGGGACCTGGGTGTCCTTGTACACCAATCACTGAAAGCAAGCATGCAGGTGCAGCAAGCAGTTAAGAAGGCAAATGGTATGTTGGCCTTCATTGCGAGAGGACTTGAGTACAGGAACAAGGATGTCTTACTGCAGCTGCACAGGGCCTTGGTGAGACCACACCTGGGGCAGGATTTGCGGGTCATCAGGCGAGCACAGCGGACAGGCCCAGGAGCGGCTGAGAAAGGGTCTGCTGCCTGCGACTGGGCTCTGACTGCGATTTCACACTGGCCGACCAATTAATGGCCAGCCAGCATGGAACTGACGCTGAGAAACTTAGCGCTGCTGGGGTGGGGGCGGGAAGAGTGCGAGTGCTGAAGTGTGCGCAGACATGGGGAACGCACACTGAAAGCTCCCTGAAGGCAGACAGCTGCCTCAGGAAGCTGAGAAATTTTTAAATCAAAAATAAGGATTTGGGAAACCTGAAAAAAAACATCCCCACATAGGACTCGCTCACATGAACAGAAACATAAAAATGTTTTGACATACCTTTTATTATTATTTTTTTAAATTAATGTCGGAAACCTCATCCGACCCGTGGATGAGGTTTCCTCAAAATGCAAAGGCTGCCTGGCCGATTCACCCACTCGCCAACAACGAGGTTGGACAGGCAGTGAAAAATCTCTCTTAATTAATACTTTAATGCCTCTTAATTGTCGGCAGTCACGCTGCCAACTCTCGCGCCAACTGAAATATTGTGCGAGTGTGCAATGACATCGGGACGCTCGCCTGACATCATCCCGAGCAATCTTACACCTGATCGGGCTGGATGTGCCTCTGCCCACAGGACATAAAATTCTGCCCCAACAGTATTGTACACAGTTCTGGTCTCCTTACCTAAGAAAGGATATACTTGCCATAGAGGGAGTGCAGCGAAGGTTCACCAGACTGATTCCTGGGATGGCAGGATTGTTGTATGAGGAGAGATTGGGCCGACTAGGCCCTGTATTCACTGGAGTTTAGAAGAATGAGAGGAGATCTCATTGAAATGTATAAAATTCTAACAGGGATGGACAGACTGGATGCAGAGATGATATTTCCATGGGTTGGGGGTCTAGAACAAGGTCACAGGTTCAGGATACGGGGTGGGCCATTTAGGACTGAGATGAGGAAAACTTCTTCACTCAGAGGGAGGTGAACCTGTGGAATTCTCTACCACAGAGACTGTGGAGGCCAAGATAATGAATATATTTAAGAAGGAAATAGATGGATTTCTGGACTCTAAAGGCATCAAGGGGTTTGGGGAGAGAGCAGGAGTACGGTGTTGAGATAGAGAATCAGCCATGATAGGAAGGAGTAACAAGCCCAGAGAACCAAGCCAGAGATATTCAGGATACGATGAGAAGGAAAAGAGAAGCTTTTAGCAGGTACAAGGGAAGCAAATCAGTGGAGGCATTAGTGGAGTACAGAAAGTGCAGGGTGGAGTTTAAGAAAGCAATTAGGAGAGCAAAGAGGGGATATGAGAAAGCTCTGGCTGGTAAAAGTAGGGAAAATCCCAAGATATTCTATAAGTATATCAATGGGAAGATGATAACCAGGGAAAGATTAGGGCCCATTAGGGACCAAGGGGACAATCTATGGGTGGAGCCAGAGGACATCGCTAGAGTGTTGAATGAATACTTCACATCCGTCTTCACCCAAGAGAATGAGGATGAAAGTATCGAACTCGGGGAGAGAGACTGCGAGGTTCTTAAGCAAGTTGATATAGAGAGTGACAAGGTACTGGAGGTGTTGGCAGGCTTAAAAGTGGAAAAATCTCCAGGTCTGGATGATTTGTGTCCCAGACTGCTGAGGGAGGCAAGGGAGGAGATCGCAGGGGCTCTGACCCAAATTTTTAATTCCTCTCTGGCCACAGGGGAGGTGCCAGAGAAGTGGAGAACAGCTAATGTGGTTCCGCTATTTAAGAACAGTTGTAGAGATAAGCCAGGGAACTACAGGCCAGTGAGTCTCACGTCAGTGGTCGGGAAACTATTGGAGAAAACTCTGAAGGAGAGAATCTATCTCCACTTGGAGAGGCAAGGTTTGATCAGGGATAGTCAGCATGACTTTGTCAGAGGGAAGTCATGCCTAATGGATTTGATTGAATTTTTTGAGGAGGTGACCAGGTGTGTAGAGGAGGGTAGTGCAGTTGGTGTAGTTTATGTGGATTTCAGCAAAGCCTTTGACAAGGTCCCACATGGGAGACTTATAAAGAAGGCAAAAGCACATGGGGTACAGGGTAATTTGATAAGGTGGATTCAAAATTGGCTTAGTTGTAGGAGACAGAGGGTGACGACAGAAGGATGCTTTAGTGACTGGAAACCAGTGTCCAGTGGCATACCACAGGGATCTGCGCTCGGTCCCCTATTATTTGTCATTTATATAAACAACATAGATGACTATGTGGGGGATAGGATTAGTAAGTTTGCGGATGACACAAAGATTGGTCGGGTGGTTAACAGTGAGGTTGAGTGTCTTGGGCTACAGGAAGATATAGACAGGATGGTCAAATGGGTAGATAAGTGGCAGATGGAATTTAACCCTAAAAAGTGTGAGATGATACACTTTGGACGTAGTAATTTGACAAGGAAGTATTCAATGAACGGCATGACACTAGGAAGTTCGGGGGCACAAAGGGACCTTGGCGTGTGTGTCCATAGATCTCTGAAGGTGGAGGGGCATGTTAGTGGGGTGGTGAAAAAGGCATATGGGACACTTGCCTTTATCAATCGAGGCATAGATTACAAAAGTAATGAGGTCATGTTGGAGTTGTATAAAACCTTAGTGAAGCCACAGCTGGAGTACTGTGTGCAGTTCTGGTCACCAGATTATAGGAAGGATGTGATTGCACTGGAGGGGGTGCAGAGGAGATTCACCAGGATGTTGCCTGGGATGAAACATTTAAGTTATGAAGAGAGGTTGGATAGACTTGGGTTGTTTTCGTTGGAGCAGAGAAGACTGAGGGGTGACCTGATCGAGGTGTACAAGATTATGAGGGGCATGGATAGGGTGGGTAGGGAGCACCTGTTCCCCTTAGTTGAAGGGTCAGTCACGAGGGGACATAAGTTCAAGGTGAGGGGCAGGAGGTTTATGGAGGATGTGAGGATAAACTGTTTTACCCAGAGGGTGGTGACGGTCTGGAATGCGCTGCCTGGGAGGGTGGTGGAGGCAGGTTGCCTCACATCCTTTAAAAAGTACCTGGATGAGCACTTGGCACGTCATAACATTCAAGGCTATGGGCCAAGTGCTGGTAAATGGGATTAGGTCGGTAGGTCAGGTGTTTCTCACGTGTCGGTGCAGACTCGATGGGCCGAAGGGCCTCTTCTGCCCTGTGATTCTGTGATTCTGATTCTGTGATGATGAGACTGAATGGCAGAGCAGGCTCAAAGGACTGAATGACCTACTCCTGCCCCTAATTTTCTATGATTCTGTGTCCCTCCCTGGGGGAGTCCTCCACAAGCTTTTTGTCCCCAGTGCCCCTCCCCGGGGAGAGTTCTATCCTGTGTCCCTCCCCGTGCGAGTTCTATCCTGTGTCCCTCCCCGGGGAGAGTTCTATCCTGTGTCCCTCCCCGGGGAGAGTTCTATCCTGTGTCCCTCCCCGGGGAGAGTTCTATCCTGTGTCCCTCCCCGGGGAGAGTTCTATCCTGTGCCCCTCCCCGGGGAGAGTTCTATCCTGTGTCCCTCCCCGTGCGAGTTCTATCCTGTGTCCCTCCCCGGGGAGAGTTCTATCCTGTGTCCCTCCCCGGGGGAAGTTCTATCCTGTGTCCCTCCCCGGGGAGAGTTCTATCCTGTGTCCCTCCCCGGGGAGAGTTCTATCCTGTGTCCCTCCCCGGGGAGAGTTCTATCCTGTGTCCCTCCCCGGGGAGAGTTCTATCCTGTGTCCCTCCCCGGGGAGAGTTCTATCCTGTGTCCCTCCCCGGGGAGAGTTCTATCCTGTGTCCCTCCCCGGGGAGAGTTCTATCCTGTGTCCCTCCCCGGGGAGAGTTCTATCCTGTGTCCCTCCCCGGGGAGAGTTCTATCCTGTGTCCCTCCCCGGGGAGAGTTCTATCCTGTGTCCCTCCCCGGGGAGAGTTCTATCCTGTGTCCCTCCCCGGGGAAAGTTCTATCCTGTGTCCCTCCCCGTGCGAGTTCTATCCTGTGTCCCTCCCCGGGGAGAGTTCTATCCTGTGTCCCTCCCCGGGGAAAGTTCTATCCTGTGTCCCTCCCCGGGGAGAGTTCTATCCTGTGTCCCTCCCCGGGGAAAGTTCTATCCTGTGTCCCTCCCCGGGGAGAGTTCTATCCTGTGTCCCTCCCCGGGGAAAGTTCTATCCTGTGTCCCTCCCCAGGGAGAGTTCTATCCTGTGTCCCTCCCCGGGGAAAGTTCTATCCTGTGCCCCTCCCCGGGGAAAGTTCTATCCTGTGTCCCGGCCAATATTTATCCCTCAGTTAAAATCACTCAAAAAATGAATCTGGGCATTCTCACATTGCTGTTTGTGTAAACTTACATTTTGGTTGCTGCATTACTGCCCTGTAACAGGGACTGTATTTCATGAGCACTTAATGAACTGTAAGGCACTTTGTCACGTTCTGATACTCCAAAAGACAATCTATAAACACAACTCTTCCAAAATCATTCTTGTAGAAATTTTTGAGGCGGTAACTAATGTATTAGACAGGGGAATGTTTTTGAATGTCATTCATATGGGTTTCTGGAGGAATTTCAATAAGATTCCACATAAGAGACTTAATTAAAACTAAAGCTCATGGGATTGAAGGCAAAATATTGACCTAGTTAGCAGAGAGGAAGCAGTGAGTGGGGATAATGGGTATCTGTTCCAGTTGGATGTTGGCTCGCAAAGATCTTTGTGGGTTTCAACTATTTCCTATGTTATTAATGATTAGATAATCCAGTTGAGAGCCAAATATCCAGTGACATAAAGATTGCAAACGGTGTAGATAGGAGCATAAAATGACAAAATGACATTGACCCCGACTGCATCCCCAATCCCCCTCCCGACTGCACCCCTGAACCCCCAACCATCCCCATCCTCCAACTACCCCCCGATTACGCCCACACCTCTGACTACCTTGCTGACTACCTGACTACATCCCCAACCTCGACTACCGCCCTACTCCCCAACTATTCCCCCAACTACCCACCTCACCCCCACCCCGACTACCCTCCATCCCCTGACCACCCAACTACGCCCCCATCCCTGACTACCCCCACTCCTGCCTACCTGCCACCCCCAACCTCCCCACAATCCAACTATCCCACACCCCTGACTACCCCTCGCTTCCTAAATACACTCCCATGCCCACACTACCCGACTACCTACCTACCCCCTGAAACCTCCCCCAACTACCTCTTGAGTGACCCCCAACTCCGTCTGACTATCCGATTACACATCTGTGATGACTGTCACTTTAAGGTCAGTTCAACTGACTAGGGGGTCACGTGATTTGTTCAACCAATGTATGCCTAGCATGGGGGAATAAATTCAACAGAGGGGTTCCCTAGGAAACGATGGCTGGATGAGGGGCTGGCTGGATACGAGCAGCCAGGGAAGCTCTTGTGTAAATAAAGTTTGCTTTGTTTGACTAAGAAGCCTCCCAGAGTGTGTTTCTACAGCATCCCACCCTCTGACTACACCCACCCCTGCCCCCCATTCACCCTCACCCCCTGTTAAGGAATTGTCTCAGTTTAAAAGAGTTAAAAATTTACCTGGACTAAAACACAAAAAAAAGTCTTAGTGAGACATCACAAACACAGAAATCCAGTCACAGGGGCCTTGATGGGCTCTGCGTTTCCAGACAGCTATCTAGGTTTAAGACTAATAATGCTTGCACCTGCTGTGTTACTTTGATTCTCAAGAATTGCTCAGACAAAGAACCTTAGAAATATAATAGAAAATGGCACGCTATTCTCTAACCAACAGAGTTTCTTTATAATTAGCAACTTATTAAACAAGTAGTCAGACTTGAGAACTCCGCAAGGAAGTTAGGTCTCAGCAGGATAGAGATTCAAAATTAACCCCCATTAAAATGAGATAAAAGCAGCAAAAAAATAAGCTACACTTTATACTTTGGATTGTAAATATTAGCTGATTTATTGTTCGTTTTGATGTCTTAATCATTTTTATTCTGAACTGGATTTGAGAACTGAAGTTAGTCTTTTAGATGAATTAGTGTAGTTTGTAAATCACTTTGTAAAATTCAAAACAATATTTTAAAGTAATCTAAGATATATACTTAAAATAAATAAAGGATTACAGTAATCATTAAACCGGTTTAATTCTCAGTCTTCAACCCTCATGAACCCTACAAATCTCCGAACGTTCTGATAGAGGAAGACTCCCAGAGTTTCAGCTCTGTTATAAATATATGGTATATCTTTCTTCCTGAGATAATTTTGTTTGGTTTATGAACTCTTGGGAGAAAGGCTATTTATCTTAAGACCCAATTGCTATCTATTCAGCAGAGCTGATTAAGCTCTTATGACATTTTAGAATTTCTTTTTAGCTGAAGTTTTAATTTAGCAATAAGCCAAAAGGAAGATTTACCCTTGCTGGGTGTTAAAGATGACAGAACTCTAACACTCCAATTACCCCCCATCACTCCCACCTCTTTGCCCCAAGCCCCCTGTCAACCAGGCTACACCCGCCTCTCCACAGAAGATTCGGCCGTTGGTGGTTAACAGATTTGAACAGAGTTAAGATCTCTGAATGTGGAGGGGCATGTTAGTGGGTGGTGAAAAAGGCATATGGGACACTTGCCTTTATCAATCGAGGCATAGATTACAAAAGTAGGGAGATCATGTTGGAGTTGTATAGAACCTTGGTGAGGCCACAGCTGGAGTACTGTGTGCATTTCTGGTCGCCACATTATAGGAAGGATGTGATTGCACTGGAGGGGGTGCAGAGGAGATTCACCAGGATGTTGCCTGGGATGAAACATTTAAGGTATGAAGAGAGGTTGGATAGACTTAGGTTGTTTTCGTTGGAGCAGAGAAGACTGAGGGGCGACCTGGTTGAGGTGTACAAGATTATGAGGGGCATGGACAGGGTGGATAGGGAGCAGCTGTTCTCCTTAGTTGAAGGGTCAGTCACAAGGGGATATAAGTTCAAGGTGAGGGGCAGGAGGTTTAGGGGGATGTGAGGAAAAACATTTTTACCCAGAGGGTGGTGATGGTCTGGAATGCGCTGCCTGGGAGGGTGGTGGAGGCTGGTTGCCTCACATCCTTTAAAAAGAACCTGGATGAGCACTTGGCATGTCATAACATTCAAGGCTATTGGTCAAGTGCTGGTAAATGGGATTAGGTAGGTAGGTCAGATGTTTCTCACGTGTCGGTGCAGACTCGATGGGCCAAAAGCCTCTTCTGCACTCTGTGATTCTGTGATTCATTGGGTATTCATTTTAAACCATAAGGAGAGAAATCCAGTTTATAATTTAAATGGGGAGAAGCTCAGAAAAGTAGAGATCCAGTAAGATTCAGCTGTCCGGGTACACAGATTGCCAAAATGTAGTGGCCAGGCACAAAAATCATTGAAAAGATTAATAGACCAATGGCCTTTATAAATAGAGGGCTAGGTTATAAAGGGGAAGATGTTTTACTATAGCTCTGTCAAGCCCCACTGTTTAGATGAAATTTGAAGTAACTTTACAGTTCTGGGCACCGCACCTTAGAAAGGAGGCATTGGTTTTGGAAGTAGAGCAATGCAGATTCACCAGAATGTTGCCAGGACTCTACGGATTAGATGATGCGAAGAAATTACATAAACTAGGCTTGGAATCTCGAAGGTTGAGGTGTGATTTGCTTGAGTTTTTAGAATATTGAAATGATTTAATAGGATAGCTAGAGAGAAACAGAGCCTTAAAATCAAAGTCAGAATATTCAGTAAAGAAGTTCAACAGCATTTCTTCACATCTAGGGTGGTAGAAGGGCGGAATACGCACCCTAACAAAGTAAGAGATGCTTGTTCAGTTAATCATTTTAAATCTGAGATCAATTGATTTTTACTAGCCAAGGATGTTAATAGATGTGGAGCCAAGGCAAGCTGATAGAGTTAGGTTACTGATCAACTGTGATATTATTGATTTGAGTAGGTGGTGTTGTAGTGGTATTGTAACTGGAATAGTATTCCAGAGACCAAGGACAATGCTCTGGGGACCTGGGTTCAAATCTCACCCTGGCAGATGGTGAAATTTGAATCAATAAATACCTGGAATTAAAAGTCTAATGATGACCATGAAACCATTGCCAATTGTCATAAAAACCCATCTGGTTCATTAATGTCCTTTAAGGAAGGAAATCTGCTGTCCTTACCTGGTCTGGCCTACACATGACTCCAGACCCACAGCAATGTGGCTGACTCATAAAAATGCCCTCTGAACAAGGGCAATTAGGGATGGGTGATAAATTCTGGCCCAGCCAGTTACGCCCACATCCCATGAATGATTAAAAAAAACACTTGAGGGGCTAAGTAGCCTCCCCCTGTTCTCCAAATAATCTCTTAATTGTATCACATACCTACATAAATGTGAGTGACTCTCTGGTTTAATTAGTGTCCTGTATGGTCTGGCATCTCCGACAGAAAGCTTTAATTTATTTTTTGTTTTTTCACATTGTGTGGGCTTTGCTGGCTGGGCCAGCATTTATTGCCCATCCCTAGTTGCCCTTGAGAAGGTGGTGGTGAGCTGCCTTCTTGAGCCGCTGCAGTCCATGTGGTGTAGGTACACCCACAGTGCTGTTAGGGAGGGAGTTCCAGGATTTTGACCCAGTGACAGTGAAGGAACGGTGATATATTTCCAAGTCAGGATGGTGAGTGGCTTGGAGGGAAATTTCTTGGTGGTGGTGTTCCCGTGTGTCTGCTGTCCTAGTCCATTTAGGTAGTATAGGTCATAGGTTTGGAAGGTGCTGTTTAAGGAGCCATGGTAAGTTTCTGCAGTGCATCTTGTAGATGGTACACACTGCTGCTACTGTGCGTCGGTGGTGGAGGTAGTGAATGTTTGTGGATGTGGTGCCAATCAAGCGGCTGCTTTGTCCTAAATGGTGTCAAGCTTCTTGAGCGTTGTGGGAACTGCACTCATCCAGACAATTGGCGAGTATTCCATCACATTCCTGGTTTGTGTCTTGTAGATGGTGGACAGGCTTTGGGGAATCAGGAGGTGAGTTACTCGTCACAGGATTCCTAGCCTCTGACCTACTCTTGTAGCCACAGTATTTATATAGCTAGTCCAGTTCAGTTCCTGGCCAATGGTAACCCCCCAGGATGTTGATCATAGGGGATTCAATGATGGGAATGCCATTGAACGTTAAGGGGCGTTGGTTGGATTCTCTCTTGTTGGAGATGGTCATTTCCTGGCATTTGTGTGGCATGAATGTTACTTGCCACTTGTCAGCCCAAGCCTGGATATTGTCCAGGTCTTGCTGCAATTGGACATGGACTGCTTCAGTATCTGAGGAGTTGTGAATGGTGCTGAACATTGTGCAATCATCAGTGAACATCCCCACTTCTGGCCTGACAGAAGGAAGGTCATTGATGAAGCAGCCGAAGATGGTTGGGCCTAGGACACTACCCTGAGGAACTCCTGCAGTGATGTCCTGGAGCTGAGATGACTGACTTCCAACAACCACAACCATCTTCCTTTGTGCTAGGTATGACTCCTACCAGTGGAGAGATTTCCCCCTGATTCCCATTGATCCAGTTTTGCTGGGGCTCCTTGATGCCACACTCGGTCAAATGCGGCCTTGATGTCAAGGGCAGTCACTCTCACCTCACCTCAGGAGTTCAGCTCTTTTGTCCATTTTTTAACCAAGGCTGTAATTAGGTCAGGAGCTGAATGGCCCTTGCAGAACCCAAACTGAGCATCAGTGAGCAGGCTACTACATATGAACATAAGAAATAGGAGCATGATTAGGCCATTCGGCCCCTCGAGCCTGCTCCACCATTCAATAACACCATGGCTGATCTGTTTGTGTTTCGATTTCCACATTCCCATCTAACCCCGATAACCTTTGATTCCTTTGCCTAACAAGAATCTATCTGCCTCTGCCTTAAAAATATTCAGTGACCCCGCCTCCACCACCTTCCGATTCAGAGAGTTCCAAAGTTGCACAACCCTCTGAGAGAAAAAAATTCTCCTCATCTCTGTCCTAAAAGGGTGACCCCTAATTTTAAAACAGTGCCCCCTAGTTCTGGACTCACCCACAAGACGAAACAACCTTTCCACGTCCACCTTGTCAAGGCCGTTAAGGATCTTGTATACTTCAATAAAATCACCCCTCACTCTTCTAAACTCCAGTGGAAACAAGCCCAGTCTGTCCAACCTTTCCTCATAAGACAACCCACTCATTCTAGGTATCAATCTAGTAAACCTCCTTTGAACTGTCTCGAATGCATTTACATCCTTCCTTAAATAAGGAGACCAAAACTGCACACAGTAATTGAGATATGGTGTCACAAATGCCCTGTATAACTGAAGCATAACATCCTTACTTTTATTTTCAATTCCTCTCGTAATAAAGGATAGTATTCCATTTGCCTTCTTAGTTACTTGCCGTACCTGCATGCTAACTTTTTGTGACTCATGCACAAGAACACCTAGATCCCTCTGCACCTCGGAATTCTGCAGTTATTCTCCGTTTAAGTAATGCTCTGCTTTTTTATTCTTCCTGCCAAAGTGAACAACTTCACATTTTCCCACATTATACTCCACCTGCCAGATTTTTGCCCACTCACTCAACCTATCTATATCTGTCTGCCAACTCCTTATGTCTTCTTCACAGCATACTTTCCTACATGTCTTTGTGTCGGGTGAAAATTTAGCCACCATGTCTTCACTCCTCTCATCTAAGTGATTGATATAAATTATAAAAAGTCGAGGCCCCAGTACAGACCCCTGCAGTACTCCACAAATCACATTCTGCCAATCAGAAAAAGACCCATTTACGCATACTCTCTGCTTTCTGCCAGCCAGCCAATCTTCTATCCAGGCTAATATGTTACCTCCTACACCATGAGCTTTTACTTTCCACAATAACCTTTGATGTGGCACCTTATCAAATACTTTCTGGAAATCCAAGTTCAGCATATCTACTGGCTCCCCTTTAACCACCGTCCAAAGAACTCCAACAAATTGGTTAAACATGCTAGGGGGTTGGAGTTTAAAACTAGGGAAGTCTTGTTACAACTGTACAGGGTGTTGGTAAGGCCGCACCTGGAGTACTGTGTACAGTTTTGGTCCCCGTATTTAAGAAAGGATATACTGGCATTGGAGGCAGTTCAAAAGAGATTCACTAGGCTGATTCCTGGGATGAAGGGGTTGACATATCAAGAACGGCTAAACAGGTTAGGCCTTTATTCATTAGAGTTTAGAAGAATGAGTGGTGATCTTATTGAAACATACAAGATTCTGAGGGGGCTTGACAGGGTAGATGTTGAGAAGATTAGGTTCCCCTTAATCAGGGAATCTCGAACTAGGGGACATAGTTACAGAATAAGGGGGCACTCATTTAAAACTGAGATGTGAAGGAATTTCTTCTCTCAGAGGGTAGTGAATGTTTGGAACTCTCTACCCCAGAGAGTTGTGGAGGCTAGATCACTGAAAGTATTTAAAAAGGAGGTAGATAGATTTTTGAAATATCGGGGAGTTGAGGGCTATGAGGAGCTGGCACGAAAGAGGAGTTGAGGCCTGGGACAGATCAGCCATGATCTTATTGAATGGGGTGTAGGCTTGAAGGGCTGAATGGCCTACTCCTGCTCCTATTTCTTATGTTCTTATGATTTCCCTCTCACAAAACCATGCTGACCCTTCCTGATTACCTTGAGTTTCTCTAAGTGCCCAGCTATAACCTCCTTAATGATCGATTCTAACACCTTCCCCACGGCAGACGTCAAGCTAACTGGCCTGTAGTTTCCTGTTGTCTGCCTCCATCCCTTCCTGAACAGTGGGGTTATATTTGCTTCTTTCCAATCTGATGGAAGATTTACAGAATCTAGCAAATTTTGGAAAACTAACACTAACACATCTACGACCTCTTCAACTGCCTCTTTTAAGACCCGAGGATGTAATCTATCAGGACCTGGAGACTTGTCAGCCCGCAGCTCCGTCAATTTGCTCAGTACCATTTCCCTAGTGATTTCAATTTCACCAAGTTCCTCTTTCCCTTCCACCTGCTGATTTACAGCTATTACTGGAATGTTTTCTGTATCCTCTATAGTGAAGATGGAAGCAAAATATTTGTTCCTTTCATCCACCATTTCCTTATTATCCACTATTAACTCCCCATTCTCACTCTCTAGAGGGCCAACATTCACTTTACTTACTCTTTTCCTTTTTAAATACCTGTAGATATTCTCGCTATCCGTTTGTACATTTCTAGCGAGCTTCTTCTCATACTCTAATTTCTTTCTCCTGATTAACCTTTTAATCACTCTCTGTCGTTCTTTATATTCTGTTCAATCATCTGACCTGCCACTCATCTTTGTGCAGTTATTTGCTTTTTCCTTAAGTTTGATACTTTCCCTAAATATTTTAGTTAATCATGGATGATGGGTCCTCCCCTTAGAATTTTTCTTTATAGTAGGAATATAGTTATTCTGAAATATCCCCTTAAATGTCTGCCACTGCTTCTCTATTGATCTATCCTCTAGCCTAGTTTCCCAGTTCGCTTCAGCTAGCTCAGCTTTCATCCCCACATAGTTGCCCTTTATAAGTTTAAGATACTAGTCTGAGAGCCACTCTTCTCCCTTTTATACTGGATGTAAAATTCAATCATATTGTGGTTTCTGCTTCACTCTGAGGTCATTAATTAAGTCTGTCACATTACACAACACCAGTCTAATATAACCTGCTTTCTGGTTGGTTCCAGAATGTGCTGCTCTAAGAAACTATCTTGAAAGCATTCTATGAACTCCTCATCCAGGCTAATACTGCCAATCTAATTTTTCCAGTTTATACGCAGGTTGAAGTCACACGTGTTTATTGCCATCCCTTTATCACAAACACCAAATATTCCTTCTTGTATTCTTTGTCCTACATTGTGATTACTGTTTGCTGGTCTATAGACCACTCCCACTACTGACATCTTTCCCCCACTATTCCTCATCTCCACCCAAACCCTGATCTCCTGAACTAAGGTCATCTCTAACTATTGCACCAATGCCATCCTTGATTAACAGTGCTACCCCTCCACCTTTACCTATTCTTCTTGAATATTGCTCAGCAAGTATCGCTTGATAGCACTGTAGATGACCCCTTCCATCATTTTGCTGATCATCAAGAGTAGACTGATGGGGCGCGGATTGGCCAGATTGGATTTGTCCTGCTTTTTGTGTACAGGACATTCCTGGGCAATTTTCCACATAGCCGAGTAGATGCCAATGTTGTGGCTGTACTGGAACAGCTTGGCTAGGGGTGCGGCAAGTTCTGGAGCACAAGTCTTCAGTACAATTGCCGGAATATTTTCAGGGCCCATAGCCTTTGCAGTAACTTCACTTTGATGTTTAACCCTCTGAACTCTCCAGCTCATGGTCTGCAACTTCTGGTATTCAAACATGTTTCTAATCAGTTCTCACTCTTTCCTTTGGCAGATGCTTCTGGTTGTTCGTGCTAAGCCTCTTTTCCTCAGGTGGAGCAAATATTACTGAGCTGACTGGGATGTTTGGGCAGATTCAGTCTCCCAATTACCCAGAAGGTTATCCGAGTGATTTAGACGTGTCCTGGAATATAACAGTGCCCACTGGATTCCGCATCAAGCTCTACTTCATGCATTTTGACGTGGAGCCCTCCTATCTCTGTGAATACGACTATGTGAAGGTGAGATGGAAACGTGTGCTATTCCCAGCTTGGTTAATATGCTTTATATTCCTGACCATTGTATCAGTGCCTCAGTGAGCAATACAAATTTTATAACTGTCTTTGGAAATTGGGAAAAAAGCATTTGTAAGATTTCTGGTTTGGGAGCCACAGATGCCTAAGATAGGCAGTCAAGAATTGTAAGTAGTTATGCAGTTTATGGAAAAGTAACAGTAACAAGAAACATATGCAACCCTTGACTTGATTGAAGTATACAAGATCCTGAACGGCCTTGACAAGGTGGATGTGGAAAGGATGTTTCCTCTTGTGGGTGAGTCCAGAACTAGGGGGCACTGTTTTAAAATTAGGGGTCACCTTTTTAGGACAGAGATGAGGAGAAATTTTCTCTCCGAGGGTTGTGCGACTTTGGAACTCTCTGCCTCAGAATGTGGTGGAGACGGAGTCGTTGAATATTTTTAAGGCAGAGGTGGATAGACTCTTGTTAGGCAAGAGAATCAAAGGTAGATGGGAGAGTGGAATTCAAAACACAAGCAGATCAGCCATAATCTTATTGAATGGTGGAGTAGGCTCGAGGGGCCGAATGGCCTACTCCTGCTCCTATTTCATATGTTCAACAGTGGAGAAGATGAACGGACGCTGGCACAGAATGTTGATATCAGTGGGTTGTGAGAGCAGCATTCTGCTCCCAGGGGGTGAACAAATGAACACTGCTAATTTCTGCACCCGAAGTGACAGACTCTCTCAGTCTTTCGCTGTTTGCAAATAGCAATCTTCTTCTCTACCTCTGTTGTTTCCTTTCTCATGCTGGCTGGGATATCGAGGAGCTCTTTGTCTTCTTCCAAGCGAGAAGGACCAGCTCCTCCCCCTATAACCTCCCATTGATATCCCCTATTTCTGCAGGCTGGTAGCTTACCCAGTGTCAATCACCTGTTCAAACCCTTCTGACCAATGGCTACGGGACAGGTGCCCAAGCTATCAGAGTGGTCACTTCCCATCCTGGCTTGAGGTGACTTTTTATTTGCTAGATAATGGCAGTGTGCAGGGCACCAGGAGGCTTGCTGCTATGGGTTTAGGAATGTTTAAAGAGACTAGAGACTTACATTCAGGTATGTTGTCTTGGTCCCTGACTCCTTAAGATTGTTTATGCTTTCTTTGAGATAAAGAGAGGGGGAGAGAGAGAGAGAGAGAATTAAATACTGTGCCAGCTAATTCCATGAGATACACTTCTTTAAAAAACACTATTTCTTATAGGTTGCTATTTCAATATGATCATGGCTGATCCTCTATCTCTACGCCATACTCCCGCCATCCTACGCCATACTCCCTATACCCCTTCATGCCTTTATAATCCGGAAATCTATCAATTTCCTTCTTAAATATATTCAGGGCCTCCACAGCCTCTGTGGTGGAGAATTCCACAGGTTCGTCACCCTCTGAGTGAAGAGGTTTCTCCTCATCTCAGTCCTAAATGGTCTACCCCGTATCCTGAGACTGTGACCTCTTGTTCTAGACCCCCCCAGCCAGAGGAAACATCATCCCTGCATCCAGTCTGTCCAGTCCTGTCAGAATTTTATACATTTCAATTACATCCCCTCTCATTCTTCTAAACTCCAGTGAATACAGACCTAGTCAGCCCAATCTCTCCTCATACGACAATCCTGCCATCCCAGGAATCAGTCTGGTGAACCTTCGCTGCACTCCCTCTATGGCAAGTATATCCTTTCTTAGGTAAGGAGACCAAAACTGCAAACACTACTCCAGGTGTGGTCCCACCAAGGCCCTGTACAGCTGCAGTAAGACATCCTTGTTCCTGTACTCAAGTCCTCTCGCAATGAAGGCCAACATACCATTTACCTTCTTAACTGCTTGCTGCACCTGCATGCTTGCTTTCAGTGATTTTTTATGGCACAGCCGATGGTAAATACTGAGCTGCTCAAACCCCAGAGGGAAGTTTGAAACAGCTGCCACAACTGTTTTTGCAATTTGTATTTTATTTTGAGGTGTGTTTTTTGAATTCAGCAGTAATAAGGGTGCCGAGTGTTAGAAGTTTCTTACAAAACTAAGTTAAACATTTATTAATAGAGGAAAAGACTTTAAGCACATACAAAGGTCAACAAATTACTACTATGATAACTGCTAAATCCCCTAATTAATCTGTCTCTCAGTTACACCTCCATTAAGGCAACAGTAAAGCAAAATAAATTTAAACAGACCCAGGCAAAGCACACAATACCCTGGACAGTGATGTTCACAGTGAGTTTCCTTAGCTTCGGTTCCTGTAGACAGCAGCTTGAGGCTTTTCACACTTGTTAGATCTTAGAATGCCTTCCCTCGACACATAAACTAATCTCCTTTATAACGTAAATTCCATTGTTCCAAGATGTCTTTGCAACTTTACTTTTCTCATAATATAAATCTTTCATAGTTCTCATATTATCAGTAACCTTTGAGAAAAATAAACACACTGTTTGGCTTAACTGCTTATGGCTAGGTGTAACATCTCATCATCTCTTTGAAATTCAAACTATTCTAGTTTATCTAAAAATGAAACTGTTCCTCACACCTCACAACCTAAAACTTCAACTATGTTTATGTTTTTAGCATCTCAAACCTAGCTTTCCTTTTGATAACTCAAAAGCTCCAGACTAGCTGTCTGCAATTCAATTAAATCCTCCATCCACCCACACACACACAGACACACACTCATACACACAGAGAAACTAATCCAAACCATACTATTAACCTACCTTTACAATAAATCACAGTAATATTATGAAAATTATTATATTTGCATGACAGATTGGTGTACAAGGACACCCAGATCTTTTTGTACATCAACATTTCCCAATCTATCACCATTTAAATAATACTCTGCCATTCTGTTTTTCCTACCAAAGTGAATAACTTCACATGTATCCACATTATCTGACATTTGCCATGTATTTGCCCACTCATTCAATTTGTCTAAATCACCCTCCTCACCACTCACATTCCCACCAAGTTTTATGTCATCAGTAAACTTGGAAATATTACATTTACTTCCCTTAACCAAATCATTGATAGATATTGTGAATAGCTGGGGCCCAAGCACTGATCCCTGTGGTACCCCACTAGTCACTGCCTGTCACTCTGAAAAATACCCACTTATTCCTCCTCTCTGTTTCCTGTCTGCTAACCAATTCTCAATCCCTGCCAATATATTACCCCCAATCCCATGTGCTTTAATTTTGCACACTAACCTCTTATGTGGGACTTTATCAAAAGCTTTCTGAAAATCCAAATACACCACATCCACTGGTTCTCCCTTATCTATTCTGCTAGTTACGTCCTCAAAAAATTCCAGTAGGTTTGTCAAACATGATTTTCCTTCCATGTTGACTTTGCCTAATCCCGTTGATATTTTCTAAGTGCCCTGTTATCATATCCTTTATAATAAACTTTTCCTCACTACTGATGTTAGGCTAACTGGTCTGTAATTCGCTGTTTTCTCTCCTTTTTTAAATAATGGGGTTACATTTGCCACCCTCCAATCTGCCAGGACTGTTCCAGGATCTACAGAATTCTGGAAGATGACAATTAACACATCCACTATTTCCCTGGCCACCTCCTTTAGTGCCCTGGATGTAGATTTTCAGACCCTGGGGATTTATTGGCTTTCCGTCCCATTATTTTGTCCAGCACTATATATTTTTTTACTATTACTATTTTCTAAATTCATTCCTGGGATTTGTTCTTTGTTGCCCATCCCTAATTGCCCTTGGTCAGGGGGTATTTAAGAGTCAACCACATTGCTGTGGGTCTGGAGTCACGTGGGCTAGACCAGGTAAGGACAGCAGATTTCCTTCCCTAAAGGGCATTAGTGAACCAGATGGGTTTTTAATGACAATTGGCAATGGTTTCATGGTCAGAATTTTTAAAATTCAATTCAAATCCCATTCTGGATTCAAACCCAGGTCCCCAGAGCATTACCTTCGGTCTCTGGCTTACTAGTCCAGTGACAATACCACTATACCATCGCCTCCCCTCCTTCCTCAATTCCTCCTTCTCACTAGACCCTCAATTCCCTAGCATTTCTGGGATGTTATTTGTGTCTTCCTCCGTGAAGACAGAGCTAAAGTAGTTGTTTAATTGCTCTGCCATTTCCCTGTTCTCTGTTATAAGTTTACCGTTTCGTGACAGACAGGAGCGGAGAATCTAGAGGGAGGCAAAAAGTTGAATTCCCGCTGGTGTGAGAATGGTTTGCAGTTCTCCCGATAACTCTTTAATGGTGGGTTGATGATGGGTCAGCTATCCTGCTGACAGTGACATGAACGCCATTTGCATCCATTACATCTCATGAATTCTCATTAAATGAGCTGCTCACCGGAATTAGGTGACACCTTCCAATCTTACATCACACCAGCAAGAATTCACGCTGATCTGAAACACATTTGACAAAGAGTGATGTGTAGTGGCCAGACCTCACTTTGCTCATGACCTCGAGGTCAGTGCAACATTCATAGCCTGCAGGATGCCAGACACACTGGGCAGGAAGGCGTTGGAAGGGGGTGGGGGGAGGGGAAGGGGGAGGGGGAGCGATGGCAGGCAGTGAGGAAGCCGAGGGTTGAAAAGCTGGAGCCTGACAAGGGAAACTGAAACTCAACACACAAGGTGGGAGGTTGGGATACCACGTGTTTGGATGGGAGAGGATGTACACAGACTCCGGAATAGGAAGTCGGGGGGTGGGGGTGTGGTCGTGTGTTAGTTGGACAGGTTAGGCTTGTATCTACTGGAGTTTAGAAGAGTAAGAGGCAACTTGATTGAAACCTTTAAGACCCTGAGGGGTCTTGACAGGGTGGATGTGAAGAGGATATTTCCTCTTGTGGGAGAATCTAGAACTAGGGGTCACTGTTTAAACATAAGGGGTCACTCATTTAAAACAGAGATGGGGAGAAATTCTTTTCTCTCAGAGGGTTGTGCGTCTTTGGAACTTTCTTCCTCAAAAGGTGGTAGAAGCAGAGTCTTTGAATGTTTTTAAGGCAGAGGTAGATAGATTCTGGATAAACACAGGGGTGAAAGGTTATCAGGGTAGGTGGGAGTGTGGAGTTGAGTTTACATTCAAATCAGCCATGATCTTATTGAAGGGTGGAGCAGTCTTGAGGGGGTGAATGGCCTACTCCTGCTCCTAATTCGTATATTTGTATATGAGGTTCACACTTGATGAAGGTAGCCAGGCTGTTAGGTTTAATGGGTTTGCAGCTATTTCAGGCTTCCCTAGAGTGCAGGGTGCAATCGACTGCACACATGTGGCTTTGAGAGCTCCATGGCATCAGGCCCTGATGTGCATCAACCAGAAAGGGTTCCACTCCATCAACGTTCAACTGGTGCATGATCACCAGAAGCGCATCATGCACGTTTGTGCCGGGTACCCTAGGAGCTGACATGACTCATACATCCCGAGTCACTCCCAGGTGCCTCACATATTTGAAGGACCTCAGTGAATACAGGGGACAGGGGGAAACTGCTCAAATGCTGGCTCATGACACCCATGCGTCTGCCTCAGAGTGGTTCGGCGGAGAGGTTCACAGCTCCAGGTCTTGTCCTTTGGCACTGCCACTGAGGAGACACAACTGCCACTAAATCCCTCAAGGCTGCTGAGCTGCCCTCACACATAACCAAGCAAACCATTGGCACCCTGAAGGTGAGCTTCTGATGTTTGGACCACTCTGCAGTGAATTCCAGAGAGGGTCTCCCACATTATCGCTGTGTGTTGTACCCTTCACAACCTGGCACTGCAAAGGGGTGATCCCTTGGCAGAGGGAGAGATGGAGGAGGCTGAGAGCTCCTCGGAGGATGAAGAGCAGGAGGCCCAGGAACCTGAAGAAGGAGATGAGGATCAGCTTCCACGGGACGATGCCATTGAGGAAACACAACATGGAAGACGTGCCCGTGACACTTTAACAGCCACCAGATTCCTGGAGGAGTAAAGTGAAGGCAACAGGAGATGGCCACAATTCTCCTGTCCCGAAATGTATTTCCATTGCATTGAAAGGGATGTGCAGCCAGTCACACCGAGAGCAAGTTCAGCATTCAGACTTGCACCTTCCAGCCTCGTGCACATCATAACATTCAAGGCTATGGGCCAGGTGCTGGTAAATGGGATTAGGTAGGTAGGTAGGTCAGGTGTTTCTCACGTGTCAGTGCAGACTCGATGGGCCGAATGGCCTCTTCTGCACTGTGATTCTGTGATTGACCAGGCCAGTATCTCGAAGAAGCTCAGCGGTGCACCCTGTATACGCTCGTTCTGGGAAGTGAGAGTCGACATCACAGTGAGAACACTGCAGCAACTTTACTTGATCCAGTTATCGCCACATTAATGAGAAAATACAGCAGCCAGTGAGATGAGGACGTGGTTGGGGATGTTACCCTCCCGTCCAGGTCTTGTCCTTTGGCACTGCCACTGAGGAGACACAGCTGCCACTAAATCCCTCGAGGTTGCCAAGCTGCCCTCACCCAATGGTGAGTCGCGAGGAAAAGGGGTTGTAAATGCTTTTAGCACGCACTCCCAATAAAGATTGTAACACATCTCCATGACATCACACAGGGTGCAGACTCTACCTTAGTGAGGTTGGCACCACATGAATATGTACATAATGACCAGGACATTCAGATAAACATAAAGTGTATTAACAAAAGTGCGATATTTATACAGCGGTTGCATAGTCATCACCCAAAAGCGATTTCAATATTTCTTAATTTTCCTAACCCTACAACTAATCCTGGGAGCAGCACAGGTGGAGGCAGCCTGCTGACTGCTACGTCCTGTTGTCTGTGAATCCCTTGACCGACGTCCTCTGGGGGCCCAAGGCCTGGAGGGTCCCGGCCTGATAAGGGTCTTCCACTCAGGGGCAGATGCACCCTCCTCCTCCTGAGCAGCTGGGGTTGATGGGGTCACAGGCAGTGGGGTTCAGAGTGATTGAAGTGTCCTGTGTGGAGGTCCCCGGGGTGTCCGGCTGACACTCGTCCTCCCTCGTGTGTGCCCGAGGGCCCCTCCCTGACTCCTGGAGGGTGCCTCACCCCTGTCTTGTCTAACCGCTGATGGATCCCACCAATGTCTGTCGCCATGGAGTCCAACCCTGAGCACAATTCTGGCAGAATCTGCTGGACCAAATTCTCCATGGCGGTCGCTAACCTTCCCATGGTGACTTCAAGGCACTGGCATGTCGGAGCCACAAGATCAGACAGAACGTGGACAGACTCCTCCATCCTTCATTCTATTCTGCTGAGTGACTCTCTAATCTCTGCCTGATGCTCTTCCACTTGTCGTTGCACCTCCAGCATTGTGTCAACGGCCACTCGCGGAGACTCATCATCTGACTTGGACTCTGCAGGTGGCTGATCTCCAGCAGTCCCCTGAGTGCCAGAGGTCTGGGCTGTCCCTGTCCCCGACTGCTACGGAGACGGGTCAGTGAGGTGTTCTTCAGCAGGCAACCCCGAGCCTGATCTAGATCCATGCCCCACCGCGAGGTGCTGGTCGAGGGTGTGGGAGATCTTGTATAGGAAGGATGTGATTGCACTGGAGGGGGTGCAGAGGAGATTCACCAGGATTTTGCCTGGGATGAAACATTTAAGTTATGAAGAGAGGTTGGATAGACTTGGGTTGTTTTCGTTGGAGCAGAGAAGACTGAGAGGCAACCTAATCGAGGTGTACAAGATTATGAGGGGCATGGACAGAGTGGATAGGGAGCAGCTGTTCCCCTTAGTTGAAGGGTCAGTCATGAGGGGACACAAGTTCAAGGTGAGGGGCAGGAGGTTTAGGGAGGATGTGAGGAAAAACCTTTTTACCTAGAGGGTGGTGATGGTGTGGAATGCGCTGCCTGGGAGGGTGGTGGAGGCTGGTTGCCTCACATCCTTTAAAAAGTACCTGGATGAGCACTTGGCACGTCATAACATTCAAGGCTATGGGCCAAGTGCTGGTAAATGGGATTAGGTAGGTAGGTCAAGTGTTTCTCATGTGTCGGTGCAGACTCGATGGGCCTAAGGGCCTCTTCTGCACTGTGATTCTGTGATTCTTCAGCAGCTTCCTCCTCTGAATTGGGCTGGCCCTCTGCCTGGACCTGCTAGTGCCTGTAAGAGAGAGGAGACAGATTTAGTTCATGAGCAGGCAGAATACAAGATTGCATGTCACTCGGAGTGAATGTCAGGATGTGATGAACTCATGGAGGTCTCATCCATACTAGGTTGCTGGGAAAATCCGATCTCCCCTTCCCCACGGGAATGAGCCCTGTCCTCTCCAGCCAGATCAGTGACATCCTCCTTGAAGGGAGTGAGGGGCAGCAGGTCAGCCGCCCCTCCCCAAGTCTGGGATCTTTCACTTCTGTTGTGAGAAAGCTTGGACTGCTTGAAGCCAAAAGAAAGGAATGTGATGAGAAAGGATGGAGCTGAGGTTGGGATGTCTCCTGTGTGTGATGAGCCCTCCCCAGAAAGGGCTGAAGATGGAGTGTGAGAAGTATGATAGATGAGATGGTGTGAATGTATCCACGAGACAATCAGTGGTGATTTGTGTCCCCCACTAATGTTGTGTGAGATCCCTGAAGAGAGTAGCCCTTTGAGTGCATGATGAGAGTGTGAGGTTGGAGGGAGCTGAAGGTTGACTTACCCTGTGGAGCGGATGAGATCGTTCATCCTCTTCCTGCACTAGGTGGTATTGTGGGTGCGGTGGCCAGTCACACTGACCTGCCGTGTGATGGCTTCCCAGGCCAGAGAGGTGAGGCTGGTGTGCTTCTTCGAGTCATTGCTAGGTAGAGGACATCCCTGTGCTGCTGTAATCCTCTGAGCAAGGCCTGGAGGGCGTTGTGGCAGGAGTGGTGTGCAGCCACCATCTTTTTGTTGGCAGCCATCTCTGCATGTCTCCTGGAGACATCTGGGCCGGAGAGAGTGAAATGTGTGTGTTCAGGTGGTGTTTAAATATGGCCCCAGGATCCTCGACCCCATTAGGTAATGGCAGGATGGACAATTCAATTCCCAACCCACCATGTGATTCAGAGAGATACTTGCCTGTGCATAATTAATGAGCTTCTGAGCGTGAAATTGGGCACGATTTCTCGCCATTCCGACCAGTGGGAAATGCGCCGCGGAATCTACCCACTGCGGCACTTAGTTCAAAAATGGAAAATTCCACCCTTTGCCTTAGAAGTTAACAAATGGTAACATTCGACCTGAATGATTCAAACCAAGTCCCTGAGACACAAAAGCTTTAGTCCAAATTTGATGTCTGTAGATAAGTTCCTGAATTTCCTGGACTGTGGCCCCTTTTTGCAATGTCAATCCTGGTGTGATCCTGGAGACCTGTTGAAAATGAAACAAAATCCACTCTGGCTCTGCTCAGATGTCCAATGCATTAATAAGTCTAATCATATCTGTAAATTTAGTAACATTTGATAATGTCCAAAATATATACATTTAGCAATATAAAAATTGTGTGGTGAATTAAAAATAAGCAGCTGTCAGCAGAAAGGGTTAACTTCACTGCTTGTTTCGGGGGCCAGGGGTGGTGTTTGGGGGTCAGGGGTGGTGGTGTTGGGGGTGGGTTGGGGTTGGAGGTAACTTTACATAACTTGTTTTCAAAAGAACTTCCCCGATCAAAAAAACCAAACCATTTTAAGCTCACTTTATTCATTTCTTTTGTTAACTTATCTCCAACTCTGCCCAAATTTTGATTAAATTCCAATTTCTTCAAAAGCTCTTAGTATTTTGTAAGATGTTTCTCACCCAAGATGTTTTTGGTACAGCCAGGATTCTAAGCTGCAAAGAGTTAAAGAGGGACGTCAGATTCTTAAAATGACAGCATGACGACCTTACAAACTAACTGTAGAAAAGCAAAACGATCCGTCCCTTATCTCTTTTGTTTACCCTTGTGCTCACTTAAACCAATTTTTCAAGTTCTGATGTTCACTATTTAACCATGTTTGAAAGAAATGAATGTGTCTTTAATTTGAATTTTCGCAATTTTTCTTTAACTCTGGTACAAATATTGTGAAAAGTTCAAACTGGATTTCTGCCAAACTTCTTCAAAGCCTCAGCTTATTTTGGGAACAAACTGTAGAAGCCTTTTCACAGCTGTACATTTACATTTTAAACTCTGCTTTTAAAAAAAACCTTTTCTCGGCACAGAAGCTGGCAGCATTTTTAATTAATGTCAGCTGTTTCCAAACATTTTAACTTCTTCCTCCAACAGATTTAAAAAAAATCTTTGATGCTCATGAACAGAGCCCTGCTTTAACAATGACTCGAATGTAAGCTGTGTAAACAGACTCCTTCACAGGCTCGGGGTCAGGACCACGGAAGATGATAGTGGGGGAGTCAGAGTGGGCTATCATTAATTGCTGACCATTTCCCACGTTACTATCCTCCTCCTCATGGGTCTTACAGTGACAATCATGGAATCTCTCTGCAATTAAACTCGGCCTTTCGGTGCAGGTCTGTTTGATGCTAACTAGGACCTCATGAAAATCAATATACTCTTCCCCTAGGTCTCAGCACAGGTCAGCCTCTACCTCCTTGAGCGAGCCTTTGGTCATAATGTCCTGGTCCATCTCTTGCTTTAATTCTAGGGAACATGCAGCCAGGAGGATCTGTTTAAAATCATTGCACTCTAACCCTGGGTGTGTGCTCTTAAAAGTTTCCAACTTTGGCCTGAGAATAAAGGGGTTGGTGCTCATGTCCTTTGAGACACCCACCACTGCTCACAGGTGGCTGGCTACCTTCTGCTGCCCTGTGGTTCTTCAACTGGGTGAGGCACCTCCCTCATTATCTGCTTGTCTGTCTGGGGCCTCCCCTGGTCCCCCTCTAAATCTGGAATGAAGGTTTCTGTGAGACACACTTCAGGAAAATCTTCCTCAACCTTTATCTTCCCTGTTTTAACCATTTGACTTCCTTCATGCTCCTCAGCTAAGTGGAGTATCTCCCTCGCTGCCTTTTTGCTTTGGAACTTCTTGGTCCTTGTTTCAACCTGAAAAAGACGGGAAACCCAATCTCTGGCTCACTCCTTTCATCTTTTTTAAATCCTTCAGATCTTTCCTCAAACGTTTTTGATTCTGCTGGCCTGGTCTCGGCCTCTTTTGACTCAAGTGGCTTCATCGGAGCCACTTCAGCCCTCACGGGTTCCAGTGTTTGGTCTAGTGGCAGTTTTTTCTTTGATGCAATGGATTCTATCATGTGCCTCCTGCTCCAAGCGTAACTGATTGTTCAGGACAGTCGTGATCTCCTGTCTGCCATCTCTACCCTTTTGCAGCTTAACTACCAGTTCCTTAACTCTTTGTACATGTTGTTCAGATAGAAGGTGCACAAAAGTGCATTGAGACCAACTTATTCTGGACTTTGTCTAACTCACTATTTCCTATCTGAACCTCCTTTAGAAAGCCTATCATGGATACACTGGTAATCTCTGTCGTACTCTTCTACAGCTCCCAGGACATCATTTGCTCCTGATGCTTCTGTCCACTTTGTCAAACACTCTATCAGTCGTATTCTAGCAGATACCAATGTCATTGTGACTCCTGGATTCACATAATAACTACCCCACATGCCGAACTACTACCTAAAACTGTTGCTTCTCATGTTTCAAGCCAATGACACCTCAACTCCTGTGGATTCCACTCCTGACACCAATCTGTAAAATTTCTGGTTTGGGAGCCACATATATCCAAGGCAAACAGCTGAGTATTTGAAGTAATTATAAGGTAGCTTATTAAGAAGCAACAGTTTAGATATAATGCATTAACTAACTAGAATGAGAAAGGTATACAACCCGTGACAGTGGAGAGGATGAACGGAGGACGGTTGGCACAGAGTGTGTTGATCTCAGTAGTTTGTGATATCAGCTTCCTGTTCCTAGAGGATGAATAAATGAACACAAATGCTGATTTCTGCAGCCTAAAGTGACAGTGTCAGATTCTCTCAGTCTTTCATTGTTTGCTGATGGCAGTCTTCTCCACGAACATACAAACATACAAATTAGGAGCAAGAATAGGACACTCGGCCCCTCGAACCTGCTCCACTATTCAATTAGATCATGGCTGATCTGATTGTAACCTCAACCCCACATTCCCACCAACCCCTGATAACCTTTCACCCCCTTGTTAATCAAGAATCTATCCACATCTGCCTTAAAAATATTCGAAGACTCTGCTTCCACTGCCTTTTGAGGAAGAGAGTTCCAAAGACTCACAACCCCATGAGAGAAAAAATTTCTCCTCATCTCTGTCTTAAATGGGCGACCCCTTATTTTTAAACAGCGACCCCTAGTATTAGATTCTCCCACAAGAGGAAACATCCTCTCCACATCCACCCCTCAGGATCTAAAAGGTTTCAATTATGTCGCCTCTTACTCTTCTAAACTCCAGTGGATACAAGCCTAACCTGTCCAATCTTTCCTCATAAGACAACCCGCCCATTCCTGGTATTAGTCTAGTTAACATAAGAACATAAGAAATAGGAACAGGAGTAGACCATTCGGCCCCTCGAGCCTGCTCCGCCATTCAATAAGATCATGGCTGATCCTCTTGTGTTTCAATTTCCACATTCCCATCTAACTCTGATAACCTTTGATTCCCTTGCCTAACAAGAATCTATCTATTTCTGCCTTAAAAATATACAGTGACCCCCCCGCCTCCACCACCTTCTGAGGCTGAGAATCCCAAAGTCGCACAACCTTCGGAGAGAAAAAAATTCTCCTCATCTCTGCCTAAAAGGGCGACCCCTAATTTTAAAACAGTGCCGCCTAGTTCTGGGCTCACCCACAAGAGGAAACATCCTTTCCACATCCACCTTGTCAAGGCCGTTCAGGATCTTGTAGACTTCAATCAAATCACCCCTCACTCTTCTAAACTCCAGTGGAAACAAGCCCAGTCTGCCCAACCTTTCCTCATCAGACAACCCACTCATTCCAGGTATCAATCTAGTAAACCCCCTTTGAATCATCTCCAACGCATTTACATCTTTCTTTAAATAAGGAGACCAAAACTGCACACAGTATTCGAGGTGCAGTCTCACTAATGCCCTGTATAACTGAAGCATAACATCCTTACTTTTATGTTCAATTCCTCTCATAATAAATGATAACATTCTATTAGTTTTCCTAATTACCTGCTGTACCTGCATACTAACCTTTTGTGATTCATGCACTAGGACACCCAGATCCCTCTGAATCTCAGAGCTCTGCAATCTCTCACCATTTAGATAATAAGCTTCTTTTTTATTCTTCCTGCGAAAATGAACAATTTCACATTTCCCACATTATACTCCATTTGACAGATCTTTGCCCACTCACTTAACCTATCTATTCACTTTGTAGCCTCTTTACATCCTCTTCACAATTTACTTTCCTACCTATCTTTGTGTTGTCAGCAAATTTGGCAACAAAACCTTTGGTCCCTTCATCCAAGCCATTTATATAAATTGTAAAAAGCTGAGGCCCCAGCACTGATCCCTGTGGCACACCACTCTTCACATCCTGCTAACCTTAAAAAGGTTAATGCAAACTCTCTGCTTCCTGTTAGCTAGCCAATTTTCTATCCATGCCCATATGTTACCCCCTACACCATGAGCTTTTATTTTCTGCAACAAACTTTGATGTGGCACTTTATCAAATGACTTCTGGAAATCTAAGTACAGTACATCCACTGGTTCCCCTTCATCTATCTCTACTCTTGTCCTCCTCAGGCTGGCTGGAATGACGATAAGCTTTTTGTCTCCTTAATAAAGGATGGGATCAATACACTCATGAGAGAGGATCTTCGATCAGAAGATCAAGATGTAGAATCAGTTTGGATGAACTAACAAACAGCAAGGGGCAGCAAACATTAGTAGGAGTTGTTTATAGGCCACAAAACAGTAGTGGTAATGTGGGGATTGGTATGAATCAGGGAATTAGAGGTGCATGTAACATGGGTAATACGGTAATCATGTGGGTCTTCAATCTACATATAGATTGGGTAACCTAATTAACACTAATGCTGAGGAGGATGAATTCCTGGAATGTATACGCAATGGCTTTCTAGAACAGTATGTTTAGAAACCAACAAGAGAAGGGGTTACTTTTGATCTAGTATTTTGCAATGAGGTTGGCCTTTATTTCAAAGGGAATGGAATATAAAAATAGGGAAGTCTTACTAAAACTATACAAGGCACTTGTTAGACCATGCTTAGAATAGAACAGTTTTGGTCCTCTTGTCTAAGGAAAGATATACTGGCATTGGAGGCAGTCCAGAGAATGTTCATTAGGTTGATCCCGGGTATGGAAGGATTTTCTTATAAGGAGAGGTTGGGTTGGTTGGGGCTGTATTGACTGGAGTTTAGAAGAATGAGAGGTGACCTTTTTGAAACATATAAGATTCTTAGGGGGTTTGACAGGGTAGATGCTGAGAGGCCATTTCCCCTTGTGAGAGAGTCTAGGACCAGAGAGCATAATCTCAGTAAGGGGTCACCCATTTAAAACAGAAATAAGGACGAATTTCTTCTCTCAGAGGGTAGTTAATCTGTGGAATTTTTTTACCACAGAGGGCTGTAGAAGCTGGGTCATTAAGTATATTGAAAGCTGAGATAGACAGATTTTTAATCAGTGAGGAAATCAAGGGTTATGGGGAAAAGGCAGGAAAGTGGAGTTGAGGATTATCAGATCAGCCATGATCTCATTGAATGGCAGAGCAGGTTCAATGGGCTGAATGGCCTACTTCTGCTCCTACACCTTATGGTCGTCTTATGGAGAAAGGGCTAATCAATAATTTTGTTGTAAAGGAGCCTTTAGGGAAGAGTGACCATAACATAATAGAATTTTACATGAAGTTTGAAAGTGATGTAGTCCAATCCAAAACTAGGGTCTTAAGTCTAAGCAAAGGAAACTATAAAGGTATGAGAGGCAAGTTGGTTGAGGTAGATTGGGGAAATCCGTTAAAAGGTATATGGTAGGCAGGCAATGGTTAGCATTCAAAGAATTCATACATGGTTTGCAACAATTTTATTCCTTTAAGGCACAAAAAGCCAGCAGGAAAGGTGATCCAGCCATGGCTAACAATAGAAGTAAAGGATTCTATCAGATCAAACGAAGAGGTTTATAGGGTTGCCAAAAAATAGTAGTAAGTATTTGGATTGGGAGCATTTTAAAATTCAGCAAAGGAGAATCAAGAAATTGATTAAAAAAAAGAGAAAATAGAGTATGAAATTAAACTAGCGAGGAACATAAAAACAGACTGTAAAAGCTTCTATAGGTATGTAAAAAGGTAAAGGTTAGCAAGATAAATGTGGGCCCATCACAGGCAGAGATTGGAGAATTTGTAATGGGCAATAAGGAAACGGCAGAGAAACAAAACAAATCCTTTGTGTTTGTCTTCACGGAGAAAGATACTAAAAACCTCCCTGAAATATTGGGGAGTCGAGGAACTATTGCAATTGAGGATCTGAAAGAAATTAATATCAGTAAAAAAGTAGTGCTGGAGAAATTAACGGGACTAAAAGCTGATAAATCCCCTGGACCTGATGACCTACGTCCCAGAGTGTTGGAAGGGGTGACTGTAGAGATAGTGGATAGTAGAAATGCAAAATTCCATAGACTCTGCATTGGTTCCTGCAGATGGGAAGGTGGCAAATGTAACCCATTATTTAAGAAATGAGGGAGAGAGAAAACAGGGAACTACAGACCTGTTAACCTGACATCAGTAATAGGGAAAAGGCTAGAATCTATTCCAAAGGATGTGATAACTAAGCACTTAGAAAGTAATGGTGAGGTTCGATAGAGTCAACATGGATTTATGAAAGGAAATCATGTTTGCAAACCTGTTGGGAATTTTTTGAGGATGTTACTAGCAGAATAGATAAAGGAAAACCAGTGGATGTGGTGTATTTGGATTTTCAGAAGGCTTTTGATAAGGTCCCATACAGGAGGTTAGTAAACAAAATTAGAGCTCATGGGATTGGGGGTAATATACTGACATGGATTGAGGATTGGTTAACAGACAGAAAACAGAGAGTAGGGGTAAATGGATCATTCTCAGGTTGGCAGGCTGTGACTAGTGGGGTACCACAAGGATGAGTCCTGGGGCCCCAGTTGTTCACAATCTATATCAATGATTTGGATGTGGGAGCCAAATGTAATATTTCCAAGTTCGCAGATAACACAAACCTAAGTGGGAATGTGAGTTGTGAGGAGGATGCAGAGGCTTCAAGGAGATTTGGACAGACTAAGTGAGTGAACAAAGAACATGGCAGATGGAATTTAATGTGAAAAAGTGCGAAGTTATTCATTTTGGTAGGAAAAACAGGAATACAGAGTATTTCTTCAATGGGGAAAGAGTGGAAAATGCTGATGTCCAAAGGGACCCGGGTGCCCTTGTTCATGAGTCACTGAAAACTAACGTACAGGTGCAGCAAGCAAATAGGGGGCTGGTGGTATTTTAGCCTTTATTGCAAAGGGAGTTGAGTGCAGGAATAAAGAAGTCTTGCTGCAGTTGTTTCGAGCCTTGGTAAGGCCGCACCTGGAGTATTGTGTACAGTTTTGGTCTCCTTGCGTAAAGAAGGAAATACTGACCATAGAGAGAGTGCAAGGGAGGTTCACCAGACTGATCCCTGGGTTGGCGGGATTGTGCTATGAGAAAAGATTGAGGAGACTGGGCCTGTATTTTCTAGAGTTTAGAAGGTTGAGAGATGATCTAATTGAAGTGTACATAATTCTTACAGGACTCGACAGGGTGGATGCAGGGAGATGTTTCTCCTGGCTGTGGGGGGCAGGGTCTAGAACCAGGGGACACAGTCTCAGAATAAAGGACAGGCCATTTAGGACTGAGATGAGGAGGAATTCTTCACTCAGAGGGTGGTAAATCTTTGGAATTCTCTACCCCAGAGGCTGTGGAAACTCAGTCATTGAGCATGTTCAAAGCAGAGGTCAGTAGATTTCTAGATACCGGTGACAACAAGGGATACGGAGATAGTGCAGGAAGAAGGTGTTAGGTAGAATATCATGATCTAGTTAAATGGTGCAGCAGACTCGATGGTCGAGTGGCCCAATCCTGCTCCTGTGTTCTTATGTTCCAAGTGAGGACCAGCTCCTCTCCCTATAACCTCCCATTGATATCCCCTATTTCTGCTTACCCAGTGTCAATCACCTGTTCAAACCCTTCTGACCAATGGCTACGGGACAGGTGCCCAAGCTATCAGAGTGGTCACTTCCCATCCTGGCTTGAGGTGACTTTTTATTTGCTAGATAACAGCAGTGTGCAGGGCACCAGGAGGCTTGCTGCTATGGGTTTAGGAATGTTTATAGAGACTAGAGACCTAAATTCAGGGAGTGCAATCTTTGTGACCTTTATCTCTACGTCGTCTTGGTCCCTGACTCCTTAGGATTGTTTATGCTTTTTTAGAGAGAGAGAGAGAGATAATTAAATACTGTGCCAGCTAATTCCATGAGATAGACTTTGAAAAAATTTCTTAAAGATTGCTTTATCTTACAGTTTAAAACTCATCAAATGATGATCGATACAAACAATTCAAGATAGACAGACTTCAATAATGAATCAGTCAATATGAAAACAGTCTCAGGCTACACGGTAGGCCATCTAGGACTGAGATGAGGAGAAACTTCTTCACTCAGAGGGTGGTGAACCTGTGGAATTCTCCACCACAGAGACTGTGGGGGCCAAATCACTGAATAAATTTAAGAAGGAAATAGATAGATTTCTGGACTCTAAAGGCATCAAGGGGTATGGGGAGAGCGCGGGAGTATGGCATTGAGATAGAGGATCAGCCATGATCATTTTGAATGGTGGAGCAGGCTCGAAGGGCCACATGGCCTACTCCTGCTCCTAATTTCTATGTTTCAATTAGTCCCTGACATTAACACCACGCAAACACTATTAATCAGTCCCTGACACTAACACACACACTCAAATGCAATTGGTCAGTCCCTGATGCTAACACACACCCAAACACAATCGATCAGACCCTGACACTAGAGCACATCCAAAGAATGTTGATCAGTCCCTGACACTAACACACACCAAAATACAGTCAATCTGTGCCTGACATGAACACACACCCAAACACAATTTGCCAGTCCCAGACACTAACACACACCCAAACACAATCGCCCAGTCCCTGACACTAGCATACACCCAAACACAATCGATCTGTCCCAGACACTAACATATACCCAAACAATGTTGATCAACTCCTGACACTAACATGCATCCAAACACTATTTATCAGTCCCTGACACTAACACACAACCAAATACAGTCAATCAGTCGCAGACACTAACAAGATACCCAAACACAATTGATCAGTCCCTGACATGAACGCACACCCAAACACAACCGATCAGTCCCTGACACTAACACACACCCAAACACAACCGATCAGTCCCTGACACTAACACACACCCAAACACAACCGATCAGTCCCTGACACTAACATACACCCAAACACAACCGATCAGTCCCTGACACTAACATACACCCAAACACAATCGATCAGTCCCTGACACTAACACACACCCAAACACAACCGATCAGTCCCTGACACTAACATACACCCAAACACAATCGATCAGTCCCTGACACTAACACACACCCAAACACAATCGATCAGTCCCTGACACTAACACACACCCAAACACAACCGATCAGTCCCTGACACTAACATACACCCAAACACAATCGATCAGTCCCTGACACTAACACACACCCAAACACAATTGATCAGTCCCTGACATGTACCTATGCTCAAATAATGCAGAATTTGTACTAGCTTTTCAATGGGAAGTGAATAATAATTCAATAGGATTTGGGGAAAGCTGGGAGGGGAGAAATGGAACTGAGTAGATAGCCCTTTCAGAGAGAGTATGAGAGTGATTGACCAAACGGCCCCCTCCCTGTTTTATTAAATTTTCTGTATTGCTGAAGCATATAATGGAGGAACTCCCATTTCCCCCTGCTAGAGACCCCAGTGTCCCATTCCAGGAAGCCAGTTGGTGAAGGTTAAAACTGGAGCCCATCTTTATACTCTTTCATATTTATGTACAGATTTACGAGCATGCACCTCCTAATGCAGCCAATATAGTTTTAATTTGTTTTTTATTATGGGGGCTCCCATGAAGCCACTATTAATACCCACCACCTGCATACAATTAAACACAATTAAAATACAATTAACTGCCTGGACCCCATCGATTTGCGAGAGCTACTCATAACTGCACCTTCTGTCTCATTGCGGAGGTGTCAGCTGTGGCTCAGTTCATAGCACCCTTGCCTTTGAATCAGAGGGTTGTGGGTTCACGTCCCACTCCCGGAAACCAAGAACTGTGATTGTACTCGAAAGAGTTGCAATCTGTGACTGTTGATAACTCGAAAGAGTTTCTGTCTCATTGCATCAAGGGACTGGTCAGGTGGGCAGAAAAGTGGCAAATAAATTCAAGCCAGAGAAGCGTGAGGTGGTTGTTATGATACAGCAGTTGATTAAGGCTGAGTTATTTAAAATCCCAGTGGGAAATTTTAAACAGCTGTCATAACCTATATTGTCAATTGGTATGTTTTTAGTTGTAGCTCTAAATTCAGGAATAAGACCACCAGTTCTTGAGGGGTTTTTATATCGGACTAAATGAGACTTTTATTATTTTACAACAAATTAAACACATACACATGGCTGCAATTTACTACTATCATAAGTTTTAACAAATTCCTAAATTAATCTCCACTAAGGCAACAATAACCAATCGACTTAAACAGACACCAGGCAAAGCATTTTCACTTTATGACTTCAAAATGAGTTTCCTTTCAATTTGGTTCCTTTGCAGACACAGTGGTAGGCGTACAGGCTTAGATCTTACATGCCTCTGCCCTGCACACACACACTCCTTTCTGTTATACCCAGCCTTTCTCTTTGAATGTAACTTCTCATTGTATCACCAGGCCCTTTGAACCCCTTTTATAGCACCAATTTTATTAGTAATATAAACATTGCTTGGTGTCTCCTAGCCAGGTACAAGATTTCACCCCCACTCTGGAATGCTCTATTCAACAAAATGCAAATGTCCCCTCTACCTACTGATTACATCTCAAAACTACTATACATCAAAGTACCCAGACTAGCTGGCTTTAATCCAATTGACACACACAGACTAAACCTCTATTTTGAACAAAATAATTTCCAATAACATTATATACATTAATATCTCTTCCTGACAGTGAAGCGTTTGGGGAGGTCAAACACGGCAAAGGATTACACAATAAATAGGATGATGCTGAGAGGTGTAGAGGAAGTGAGGGACCTTAGAATGAATGTCCACAGATCCCTGAAGGTAGGGGTCACTGTTTAAAAATAATGGGGTTGCTCATTTAAGACAGAGATGAGGAGAAAAATTAGGAGAATTTTTTTCTCTCAGAGGGTCATGAGTCTTTGGAACTCTCTTCCTCAAAAGGCAGTGGAAGCAGAGTCTTTGAACATTTTTAAGGCAGAGCTAGATAGGCACTTGATTAACAAGGGGGTGATAGGTTATCAGAGGTCGGCAAGAATGTGGGGTTGAGGTTACAATCAGATCAGCCATGATCTTATTGAATGGCAGAGCAGGCTCGAGGGGCCGAGTGGCCTACTCCTCCTAATTCGTATGTGAGTATGTTCGTATGACATGTTAATGAGGCAGTTAAGAAGGAAAATGGAATCTTATAGTTTAGTAGGTGAGGCATAGAATATAAAAGGAGTAAGGTTATGCTGGAACTGTATAAAACATTAGTTAGGCCACAACTTGAGTACTGTGTGCAGTTCTGACCACCTCATTACAGAAAGGATGTAGTTACACTGGAGAGGGTACGGAGGAGGTTTACGAGGATTTTGCCAGGACTGGAAAATTGCAGCTATGGGGAAAGATTGGAGAGGCTGGGGTTGTTCTCCTTGGAACAGAGGAGGCTGAGGGGAGATTTGATTGAGATGTGCAAAATTGTGAGGGGCCTGGATAGAGTGGATGGGAAGGGCCTGTTTACTTTAGCAGAGAGGTCAGTGACTAGGGGGCAGAGATTTAAAGTAAAAGCAAAATAAAAGCAAAATACTGTGGATGCTAGAAATCTGAAACAAAAACAGAAAATGCTGGAAAAACTCAGCAGGTCTGGCAGCATCTGTGGAGAGAAAGACAGAGTTAATGTTTCGAGTCCGTATGACTCTTCTTCAGAGCTAAAGATTTAAAGTGATTGGTAGAAAGATTAGAGGGGAGATGAGGAAAGGTTTCTTCATCCAGTGGGGATCTGGAACTCACTGGCTGAAAGGGTAGTGGAGGCAGAAACCCTCAACTCATTTAAAAGGTCTGCACCTCATAACCTGCAGGTCTACAGACCAAATGCTGCAAAGTGGGATTGGGCTTGACAGCTTCTTTATCGGCCAGAACAGACACAATGGACAATGTGGCCTCTTTCTGTGCCATAAACTTTCTATGATTCTATGAGGTTTGGCCCCACCAGAGACTAGGCAGGCTCACACTGCCTGCCCACCATATATCAATAACAAAAACAAAATATACCCACATAGTGCCCAGAGTGTAATAGAAATATATCCACATAGTGCCCAGAGTGTAATAGAAATATATCCACATAGTGCCCAGGGTGTAATAGAAATATATCCACATAGTGCCCAGAGTGTAATAGAAATATATCCACATAGTGCCCAGAGTGTAATAGAAATATATCCACATAGTGCCCAGAGTGTAATAGAAATATATCCACATAGTGCCCAGAGTGTAATAGAAATATATCCACATAGTGCCCAGAGTGTAATAGAAATATATCCACATAGTGCCCAGAGTGTAATAGAAATATATCCACATAGTGCCCAGAGTGTAATAGAAATATATCCACATAGTGCCCAGGGTGTAATAGAAATATATCCACATAGTGCCCAGAGTGTAATAGAAATATATCCACATAGTGCCCAGGGTGTAATAGAAATATATCCACATAGTGCCCAGAGTGTAATAGAAATATATCCACATAGTGCCCAGAGTGTAATAGAAATATATCCACATAGTGCCCAGGGTGTAATAGAAATATATCCACATAGTGCCCAGAGTGTAATAGAAATATATCCACATAGTGCCCAGGGTGTAATAGAAATATATCCACATAGTGCCCAGGGTGTAATAGAAATATATCCACATAGTGCCCAGAGTGTAATAGAAATATATCCACATAGTGCCCAGAGTGTAATAGAAATATATCCACATAGTGCCCAGAGTGTAATAGAAATATATCCACATAGTGCCCAGAGTGTAATAGAAATATATCCACATAGTGCCCAGGGTGTAATAGAAATATATCCACATAGTGCCCAGGGTGTAATAGAAATATATACACATAGTGCCCAGAGTGTAATAGAAATATATCCACATAGTGCCCAGGGTGTAATAGAAATATATCCACATAGTGCCCAGGGTGTAATAGAAATATATCCACATAGTGCCCAGGGTGTATTAAAACATCCAATGATGCCTCACAAGAACCTTATCAAACAAAATATGACCCTGAGGCACCTAAGAATGTCCAGGATCTGATGACCAGCTGCTTGGTCAAGGAGTTCAATTTTAAGGGATGTCCGAAAAGAGGAAAGTGCGTTAGAGAGCCAGTGATGTTTAAGGAGAGAATTCCGGAAGTTAGGGCCTTGGCACCTGTAGGCACAGCCACCAAGAATGGAGCAATTAAAATCAGGAATGCACAAGAGCCCAGAATTAGAGGAAATTGTTGAAAAGAGAGACAAGTTGCTGATCCTTTTAGTCTTGCGCTCATCAGGACGAATGCAAGAATGTCAAATTTCAAACAATCTCAACAATTTATACCACAGGAGGAAAGAATGCTGATTGTTTGATAAGTCAACCCTGATTGGCAAAGGCATTGCCATAAAGAAAGCAATGGGAAGCTCGAGGCTCCCGAAGCTCCCAGGCAATTCAATTTGAAAAACAGGTTACATTGTTGAAAACAACAAACCGCTGTTTCATGCTGCTGCTCTGCAGTGGCTACACGAGTGTTTTTTTCCCCCATGAACAGGATGCTGTTTTCAGTCCATAACGACTTTCTTCCTGCCACACAATTGAACAGTGGTGCATGCATTTCAATGCCCGTGTGATGCCAGGTACTTAGGCCAAGAATCCCAATGATTGGCTGATCGAATCAAACAGCATGTTTGTAATTGGCAAACTAAACCCCTACTATTGGATGTGATTCTGCGATTGGGCAGCACTTAATGAACAGTCCTGGGCGCATTAATAGCTACACTAACAATCAATTTAACCTAATCAGTCAAACTTGTAACATGACTCATTTATACTTGCTGGAAGTGACACACATTCGTACACAGTGACCCATTCTCTGCAAACAAAAGAGATATGTTCAACAACAAAAGGAGTGCTGGAAAAATCAAAAAGTCTGGCAGCATCTGTGGAGAGAAACAAACTTAACGTTTTAGTCCAAAATAATTCTTCTTCAGAACTGAAGAGATGTAGAGTTATGGTCATGTTTACGGACTAAGCGAAGGCGTTTCGCAAAGTGGTCACCCAGTCTGCGTTTGGTCTTGCCAATGTAGAGGAAATCACATTGAGAGCAGCGAATACAGTGAATTAAATTGAATATATTAAAATCTTGTGCATTTTCTGAATTACTGGACGCTTGGGAGCTTTTCATTCCCCATTTGACTTTTATTCTTTCGCAGGATGTGGCCGTCACTGGCTCGATCAATGTTAGTTGCCCATTCCTTATTGCCCTCGAGAAGGTGGTGGTGAGCTGCCTTCTTGAACCGCTGCAGCCCATGTGGTTTAGATACACCCACAGTATTTTTAGGGAGGGAGTTCCAGGAGTTTGACCCAGTGACAGGGAAGGAACGGCGATATATTTCCAAGTCAGGATGGTGAGTGACTTGGACGGGAACTTCCAGGTGGTGGTGTTCCCATTTATCTGCTGCCCTTGTTCTAGATGGAAGTGGTCGTGGGTTTGGAAGGTGCTGTCGAAGAAACCTTGGTGAGTTCCTGCAGTGCATCTTTTAGATGGTACACACTGCTGCTACTGTGTGTCGGTGGTGGAGGGAGTGAATGTTTGTGGATGTGGTGCCAATCAAGGGGCTGCTTTGTCCTGGACAGTGTCAAGCTTCTTGGAGTGTTGTGAGAACTGCACTCATCCAGGGAAGTGGGGAGTATTTCATCACACTCCTGACTTGTGCCTTGTAGATAGTGGACAGGCTTTGGGGAGTCAGGAGGTGAGTTACTCGCTGCAGGACTCCCAGTCTCTGACCCGCTCTTGTAGCCACAGTATTTATATGGCTAGTCCAGATCAGTTTCTGGTCAATGGTAATCCCCAGGATGTTGATAGTGGGGGATTCAGTGATGGTAATGACATTGAATGTCAAGGGTCGATGGTTGGATTCTCTCTTGTTGGAGATGGTCATTGCCTGACACTTGTGTGGCGCGAATGCTACTTGCCACTTGTCAGCCCAAGCCTGCATATTGTCCAGGTCTTGCTGCATTTGGGCATGGACTGCTTCAGTATTTGAGGAGTCGCGAATGGTGCTGAACATTGTGCAATCATCAGCGAACATCCCCACTTCTGATCTTATGATGGAGGGAAGGTCATTGATGAAGCAGCTGAAGATGGTTGGGCCTAGGACACTACCCTGAGGAACTCCTGCAGTGATGCCCTGGGGCTGAGATGATTGACCTCCAACAACGACAACCATCTTCTTTTGTGCGAGGTATGACTCCAACCAGCAGAGGGTTTTTACCCTGATTGCCATTAACTCCAGTTTTGCTCGGGCTCCTTGATGCCACATTCGGTCAAATGCTGCCTTGATGTCACTTCCGGCAAGTGTAAGTGAGTCATGTTACAAGCTCGACTGATTGTCTTAAATTTGTTGTTAGTTTAGCTAACAGCTCACTCAGAATTGTTCAGCAAGTGCTTCCCAATCGCAGAATCACATCCAATATCAGAGGTTTAGTTTGCCAATTGACAATTAAACAACTTATTGAAGGAGGAGGCTCTACAAATGTCCCCATCCTCAATGATGAAGGAGCCCAGCACATCAGTGCAAAAGACAAGGCTGAAGAATTTGCAAAAGTCTTCAGCCAGAAATGCCAAGCAGATGATCCATCTCGGCCTCCTATGAGGCCCAACCATCTTCAGCTGCTTCATCGATGACCTTCCTTCCATTATAAGGTCAGGAGTGGGGATGTTCGATGGTGATAGCACAATGTTCAGCACCATTTGCAACTCCTCAGATACTGAAGCAGTGCATATCCAAATGCAGGGACCTGGACAATATCCAGACTTGGGCTGACAAGTGGCAAGTAACATTCATGCCACACAAATATCAGGCATTGACCACCTCTAGGAAGAGAGAATCTAACCATCACTCCTTCACATTCAATGGCATTACTATCACTGAATCCCCCACTATCAACATCCTGGGGGTCACCATTGGCCAGAAATTGAACTGGACTAGCCAGATAAATGCTGTCACTCTCACCTCACCTCGGGAGTTCAGCTCTTTTGTCCATGTTTGAACCAATACTGTAATTAGGTCAGGAGCTGAGTGGCCCTGGCGGAGCCCAAACTGGATGTCATTGAGCAGGTTATTGCTGAGCAAGTGCCGCTTGACAGCACTGTTGATGACCCCTTCTGTTACTTTACTAATGACGGAGAGTAGGCTGATGGGGTGGTAATTGGCCGGGTTGGATTTGTCCTGTTTTTTGTGTACAGGACATACCTGGGCAATTTTCCACATAGCCGGGTAGATGCCAGTGTTGTAGTTGAACTGGAACAGCTTGGCTAGGAGCGCAGCAAGTTCTGGAACACAAGTCTTCAGTACTATTGCTGGAATATTGGCAGGGCCCAGAGCCTTTGCAGTATCCAATTTCTTGATATCACGTGGAGTGAATCAAATTGGCTGAAGACTGGCATTTGTAATGCTGGGGACCTCTGGAGGAGGCCGAGACGGATCATCTACTCAGCACTTCTGGCTGAAGACTTTTGCACATTCTTCAGCTTTATCTTTTGCAGTGATGTGCTGGGCTCCTCCATCATTGAGGATGGGGATATTTGTCTAGTCTCCTCCTCCAGTGATTTGTTTAATTGTCCACCACCATTCACGCCTGGATGTGGCAGGACTGCAGAGCTTAGATCTGATCTGTTGGTTGTGGGATCGCTTAGCTCTGTCTATCACTTGCTGCTTATGCTGTTTGGCACACAAGTAGTCCTGTGTTGTAGCTTCACCAGGTTGACACCTCATTTTTAGGTATCCCTGGTGCTGCTCCTGACATGCCCTCCTGCACTCTTCATTGAACCAGGGTTGATCCCCTGGCTTGATGGTAATGGTACAATGGGGGATATGCCGGGCCATGTGGTTACAGATTGTGTTCGAGTACAATTCTGCTGCTACTGATGTCCCACAGCACCTCAGCGTCTTGAGTTGCTAGATCTGTTCAAAATCTACTACATTTATCATGGTGGTAGTGCCACACAGGGTATCCTCAATGTGAAGACTGGACTTCATCTCCACAAGGACTGTGTGGTGGTCACTCTTACCGACACTCTCATGGACAGATGCATCTGTGGCTGGCAGGTTGGTGAGGATGTGAAGTATATTTTTCCCTCTTGTTGGTTTCCTCACCACCTGCCGCAGACCCAGTCTAGCAGCTATGTCCTTTCGGACTCGGCCAGCTCGGTCAGTAGTGGTGCTACCGAGCCACTCTCAGTGATGGATATTGAAGCCCCCACCCAGAGTACATTCTGTGTCCTTGCCACCCTCAGTGCTTCATGTTCAACATGGAGGAGTACTGATTCATCAGCTGAGAGAGGGTGGAACATGGTAATCAGCAGGAGGTTTCCTTGTCCATGTTTGACCTGATGCTATAAGGCTTCATGGGTCCTGAGACCATGTTGATGACTACCTGGACAACTCCCTCCCGATTGCATACCTCTGCTGGGCCTGTCCTCGTGTTGCTTTCTTCATGGCAATACCTTGGCCAATCAGAGTTGACATGCCAACCAATGCACTCTCATTTCTCCCATCATATAAATTGTTGTGATGGTTTGAAATTTGGTATCCTTGTGTTTGTCCTTATTAGTGTAAGACAAAAAGCTTCAGCAACATGCCTCTCATTTCAGTGATATTCAAGTTCTGTACTAGCAAGTGAGAATTAGAGAAGGGCCAATATCTCAGAGGCTCATGGAGCTGGAGGAGATCACAGAGAAAGGGAGCAGTGAGGAAGTGGCAGAATTTGAAACCACAGGTGAGAATTTTAAATTTGAGACATTTGACTGGGAGCCAGTGTCGGTCAGTGAGCACAGGGGTGACAGGAAACAGGACTTGGTACAACCCGGGGCAGCACTGTTTTTGATGCCTTCAAGTTCAGGGAATGTAGAACACGGGGTACGAGGCAGAAGTGCATTGGGATATTTAAATCCAGACGTAATGAAGGCATGAATGAGGGTTTCAACCTGAGGTAAGATCAGACAGGGGCAAAGTTGATGTTATGGATTTAGAAATAGGTGGTCTTAGCAGTGGCTCAAATCTGAGGTTGTAGACTCATTTTCATGTCAAATGTGAAACCAAGGTTGTGAACAGATTGGATTTATCTCAGACTGTTGCCAGGGAGAGTGATTCAGTTGGTAGCTGGGGAACAGTTTGGGTTGGGGACCAAAAACAGTGGCTTTGGCCTTCCCAATACTTAACTGCAGGAAATTTCTGCTCATGCAATACTGGGGTTCCCAGATAAGCTGTCTAATAATTTAGCAACGGTGAAGGAGCTGAAAGAGGTAATGGTGAGGTAGAGCTGGGCATCAGCGATTTTGGATGATGCCACTGAGGGGCACAGATAAGAAATAGGATAGACCCTTGGGGGACACCAGAGGTAAAGGTGTGGGAGCAGGAAGAGAAGCCATTGCAAGTTCCTACAATTAGATAGATAAGATTGGAACCAGGTGAGAGCAGTACCACCCAGCTGGTCGACAGTGGAGAGGGGTTGGAGGGCAATGGTCGGTCAACCATGTCAAAGGCTGAAGATTGGTCGAGAAGGACAAGGTGGGAAAGTTTACCTTTGTCACCGTCACATTGGATGTCATTAATGACTTAGTTAAGAGTCGTTTTGGCACTGTGACAGGATTGGAGGAATTCTGGGAAATATGGGAATGGACTAGGGAGGTGAGAACACATTCTGGGAGTTTGGAGAGGAAAGGGAGGTTAGAGATGGGGTGGTAGTTTACAAGGGCAGTGAAGTCAAGAGTTGGGGTTTTGAGAGGTATAATGATGGCAGATTTAAAGGAGAGACAAAACCTAAAGAGAGAACCATTAACAATATTGGCTAATGCGGGGATCGGAGGGGAAGTTGTATGATCAGCCATTTGGGTTGTAATATCAAGGGAACAGGCATTGGGTTTCATGAACATGATAAGTTCAGAGAGTGCTTGGCGGGAATAGAAGAGAAACTAGAGAAAGGTGAGAGTTTAGGGCTAGGGCAGGGGGGAATAAAGGATGGAGTTTGGCTCTGTGGGCTGGTGGAAGGGAGGAACATGGCAGAGGCACCTGATTGGATGGTCTCGATCTTAGTGACAAAGAGGTTCATGAGCACCTTGCACGTTGTTGGAGGTGGGTGTGGAGAGCACATGGGAGAGAGGTTTAAGAAGACAGTTTGCAACAGAGGGAAGAAACGGCGGGGTGAGGGGTGGGGTTATCTTTGCACCCTCAGATGATCCTGGGATAGCGAGTAGCGTGAGATGATGAGAGCTGGACTCGGTAGTGTTTTGTGAGTTCCAGCCTGACCTGCAATGGGTGCTGAATCAGCTGTTACTATATCCTTTCAAGTCTGTATCCCTTGGAGTGGAAATGGGGGCTATGCCAGGGTGAATGGCCAGTGTGAGAGAGAATAATGGCTTTGTTGTGAACTAGGTCATCAAAGGTGCAGGTGGGGTGTTTAATGGAGTTAAGGTATAGATCAGTCATGATCTAATTGAATAGGGGAACAGATTCAAGGGGTTGAGTGGCCTCCTCATGTTCCTATGTTCTTTGGCTCTAACTGTCATCTGGTGTGGTCCAATAAGTTATTCAATTCAAGAATGGGGCTCACCACCACCTTCTCAAGGCAATCCAGCAATGGGCAATAAATGCCAGACTTGCCGGGGACCCCCACCTCCTAAAAATGAATAATAAAAGTATCCGAATCACAGATGTACACTGTAAAGATAAGTTGCCTAGAATGGAACGCTGCAGAGTACCATTACCAACCACTCTGAGAAACTGCCTGAAACTCCTACTCTTTGTTTTATGCATTCAAACCTGTTTTTAATCTTGTTTGCTATCCTCTGCTTAATTCACTATTTCTTAACTCACTCCAGTAATCCCCTCAGAAGATACTCTGTCAGATACTTTCCTAAAGTCCACATATCCTACATCCACCACATTTCCCCATTCACCAAATGCCACCTTCTCAGTTGGGTTCCTGTAGTAAGTGGTGGAAGGATGAAAGAATCTCCAGCTATGGAGTCTCTCCAGTAGTTTCCTCCTGGAAAATGTGCTTTTCTTGGAGGTCCTGGGGTTAGGGCTGTGAAAGCCAGGGTTCTTACACAGAGAATTTGGAGAGTGAGCTAGACTCATGTTTGAATGAAGATCCAGCACAAGCCAAGGTGAATGTCAAGTGGTGAGGACAGTAACAAGGTTTCATAAGAGTGATTCTAAAACAACAATTGAAACCCAGCCACATAAAGTGAGATTAGGGCAGATGGCCAAAGGTTTTAAGTATCTTAAAGGGGGCGAGAGAGGTGGGGAGTTAGGAAAGGGTTAGAACAGAATTCCAGAGTTTAGGGCCCAGGCAGCTGAAGGCATGGCCAGCAATTATGGCCCGATTAAAATTGAGAATGTTCAAGAGGGCAGAATTAGAAAGTGCAGAGTTCTTGGACAGTTGTGGAGTTGGAGGAGGTTATAGAGTTAGGAAAGGATAAGACTTGAAAATAAGGATGAGAATTGTAAAGTGAAGAGGGCATTCCCTCCAATCCTGCAACTACCACATAGTCCAGTTGAAGAGGAGAAACTACAATCCCCGACCACATAGCGACCAGAGAGACTCAGGCTTCCTTTACTGGTTTTATTCAAGCATATGCAAGGGAGCCGCAATCATTCCTAAGAATAAAGACCCAGTTCCCAGATTGATTACATTTCATTACTTTTGTACTTTTTCTCATCACAATACATTTGCGTACATTTAAATATATCCAATCAGTAAACTACACATAGGTACCATTTTAAAACGATCCTATTGAGTACATAAACATGTGATTTTGCTAACCAATTATTCTAAAGGATGTATACATAATTATATTATCCAATCAAAATTAAAACATGCACTCAAGACCTTGGTTCTCACAACTCAAGACTGCTGTTGTTTCATCAAAGACCCCTCTGTCCATTGTATGTTTTCCCATATCTAAGTTTAAAACCGTCTGCCCTGTCCCTATCTGAGAGAGGAGTATCTGCCCTGTCCCTATCTGAGAGAGGAGTATCTGCCCTGTCCTTATCTGAGAGAGGAGTATCTGCCCTGTCCCTATCTGAGAGAGGAGTATCTGCCCTGTCCCTATCTGAGAGAGGAGTATCTGCCCTGTCCCTATCTGAGAGAGGAGTATCTGCCCTGTCCTTATCTGAGAGAGGAGTATCTGCCCTGTCCCTATCTGAGAGAGGAGTATCTGCCCTGTCCCTATCTGAGAGAGGAGTAAACCTAAACTAACTTTATGTTATGTTTTATCTCGAGTCCAGCTCTCAAGGTTGCACCGCACCCTTTCACCACTTGAATGGTTCTGCCTGTGACTGGACATTAGCTCATGTCTTGAAACCGTGTAAATCACACAAACTCAAAGCTCCTTAGTGTGCAATGTCCATCTGCTTACCCTCAGCTGTCAATAAGTTTAACACCCATGGCTGCTTGGAGATTTGAAGTGTTCTTCAGTAAATTCTTAGAGTGTTCTCTTTTAGCATTTTTAATTTTCCCCTAACATAAAGCCAAAGGTGTTGCCAGACTAGGACCTAGTGTAGGTCAGCAAACCCAGTGGGAATGAGTGAACCAGACTTGCTGCAAGTTATAATCTGAGCCACAGAGTGAGTACCAAGAGTCTGGTTGCATTCCCAGGAACAGACCTTGCATAGAGGGATTTGCCAGCCTCCACACTTTCAGTGGAGTTGTGAGGATGAACAGAACTCCATCTCGGAAGTGTGAGTGTGACTGGCAGGAGTGAAGAACGAATCCAATGTCATTCCAGGTGCAAGTCTTTTAAGGTATTTTATTGTATAGAAACTAGGAGCAGGAGTAGGCCATTCGGCCCTTCGAGCCTGCTCCACCATTCATTATGATCATGGCTGATCATCCAGCTCAATAGCCATAGAATCTCAGAAGATGACCACCAATGCATCCACTATTTCTAGGGCCACTTTCTTAAGTACTCTGGGATGTAGATTATCAGGCCCCGGGGATTTATCGGCCTTCAAACACATCAATTTCCCAACACCATTTCCCTACTAATACTGATTTCTTTCAGTTCCTCCCTCTCACTAAATCCTGTGTTCCCCAGCATTTCTGGTATATTATTTGTGTCCTCCTTTGTGAAGACAGAACCAAAGTATGTATTTAGTTGGTCAGCCATTTCTTTGTTCCCCATTATAAATTCCCCTGTTTCTGACTGTAAGGGACCTACATTTGTCTTTACCAATCTTTTTCTCTTCATATACCTACAGAAACTTTTACAGTCAGTTTTTATGTTCCCTGCAAGCTTACTCTCGTACTCTATTTTCCCCTTCTTAATCAATCCCTTGGTCCTCCTTTGCTGAATTCTAAACTGCTCCCAATCCTCAGGTCTGTTGTTTTTTCTGGCCAATTTGTATGCCTCTTCCTTGCACCTAATACTATCTCTAATTTCCCTTGTAAGCCATGGTTTGGCCACCTTTCCTGTTTTACTTTTGCGCCAGACAGGAATAAACAATTGTTGCAGTTCACCCATGCGCGCTTTGAATGTTTGCCATTGCCTATCCACCGTCATCCCTTTCAGTAATGTTTCCCAATCCATCATAGCCAACTCACGTCTCATACCATCGTAGTTTCCTTTATTAAGGTATCTATATCTTTTTCTGATAAAAGGAAATCAGTAAAGGCTGGAGTGAAAGCTGCCCCATGAAAGAGAGGACGCTGGTTAATGTTTCTGGAATATTCCATTTCCAATGGGATGAGCGATTCATGAAACCTCTTTCTGTGGTTGCACAAAATCAGGATTAATTTGAATAAACCTTTTGGAAATTTCAGTCAAGTGTTTATCAACAATACTGAGACCTCAACCTTATTAGGGATGAAGTTGGGAAGTGAAGAACTTGGATTTAGATACTGCCTTTTATAATCTCAGGATGTATCTGACAGAAAGTTACCCAGACACTTTGTTGCAGGAGGCAGTCACACCCAGTTTGAATTTGGTCTGTGGTCAGGGACAGAGGGTGTGACTGCAAGTGAGGCTGGTGAAGGGGTCAGAAAGGTAGCAATGGAGGAGCCGCTGACCCTACAATTGTCCAGCAGGTTTGAGGTTCTCTCAGCTTGTATAAATGAGAGCAGGGACTGCAGGGTGGATGAGCAGACTGACCATGGCACCATGATGCAAGGGGGCCATTCAAGTGAGGGAGTGAAACCTGATGTAGTTGTACTAGGGTCCAGTGTGGTGAGGGGGATAGACACTGTTCTCTGCAGCTGACAGTGAGTCCCGAAGGCTTTGTTGCCTGTCCAGTGCCAGGGTTAAGGGCATCTCCTCATGGCTGGGGAGGATCCAGTTGTCATGGTCCACACGGGCACCAATGATATAGGTAGGACTGAGAAAGAGTTTCTGCTGAGGGAGTATGAGCAGCTAGGGGATAAATTCAAAAGCAGAACCTCAAAGGTAATAATTTCAGGGTTACTACCCGGACCATGAGCAAATTGGTATAGGGTAAATAACATTAGAGAGATGAATGCGCGGTGTGGGAGAAATGGATTTTGATTCATGGGGCACTGGCATCGGTACTGGGAAAAGTGGGAGCTGTACCATTGGGACAGTCTTCACCTGAACCCTTTTGGGACCCATGTCCTGATGAGTGGTATAAATACAGCTGCATGGAGAGGTTTCAACTAAATAGTGAGGAGGAGGTGGGGGGAATGGGGGGTTCACATGAGGGGAGATTTGGAAAGTCAAAGAGAAATGACACGATAATAGTGCAGGGTAGCGATGTGTGTAATGATAACCAGAGTGTGACAGGAAGGAATAGGGTGTGCAAACATAAGAGTGCACCAGCAAATAAGGACAGAGTCAGAAAAAATAGTAAAAAGACAAAATTAAAGGCTCTTTACCTGAATGCACATGGCATTTGTACAAGGTGGATGAATTGATGGCACAAATAGAAATAAAAGATATGATTGCTATTACAGAGACATGGCTATGAAGTGAGCAAAACTGGGATCTGAATATTCAAGGATATTTGACATTTTGGAAGGACAAGGAGAAAGGAAAAGGAGGTGGGGTGGCTTTGTTAATAAAGGATGTAATCAGTACGGTAGTGAGAAATGACCTTGGTTTGGAGAACCAAGATGTAGAATCAGTCTGAGTGGAGATAAGAAATAACAAAGGAAAGAGGTCACTGGTAGGAAGAGGTTATAGGGTCCCGACAGGAGTTACACTGCATGACAGAGTATAAATCAAGAAATAATAGTGGCTTGTAAGAAAGGTACAGCAACAATCATGGGCGGTTTTAATTTTCATATAGATTGGATGAATCAAGCTGGCAAAAGTAGTCTGGAGGATGAGTTCAAAGAGTGTAATCGGGGCAGTTTCTTAGAACAATATGTTATGGAACCAGCCAGAGATCAGGCAATTTTAGACCTGGTAATGTGTAATGAGATAGGGTTAATTAATGACATCATAGTAAAGGATCCTCCTGGTAAGAGTGATCATAACATGAAGAATTTTAGATTCAGTTTGAGGTTGAGAAATTTGGGTCTGAAACTAGTGTCCTAAACTTAATAAGTGCAATTACAAAGGTATGAAGACAGAGTTGGCTAAAGTGAACAGGGAAAATAGGTTAAAAGGGAAACAGTAGAGATGCAATTGCAGATGTTTGAAGAGATTTTTCATAACTCTCAACAAAGACATATTCCATTGAGAAAGAAAGGCTATATGAGAAAGATGCACCATCTGTGGCCAACTAAGAAGTTGACGATGGTATCAAATTGAATGAAAAGATGAATAATGCTGCAAAGGTTAGTGGTAGGACAAAAGATTGGGAAAATTTTAGAAACCAGGATTAGATGACTAAATAGACAATAAAGGTAGAAATTGGAGTATGAGAGAAAACCAGCACAAAATATAAAAATAGACAGTAAAAGCTCCTACATGTAGATAAAAAAGGAACAGAGTAGCTAAAGTGAGTGATGAACAAATATTTTGTATCTGTCTACATAACAGAAGACAGAAAAAGCATCCCAAGAATATTAGAAAATCAAGAAGCAAAAGGGAGGGGAGAACTTAAAGTAATCACAATCACTAGAGAAAAAGTACAAGGAAAGCTATGGGCTGAAAGGCTGACAAGCCCCCTGGACTTGATGGCCTATATCCTAGGGTCTTGAAGGAAGTGGCTGCAGAGTTAGCGGGTGCATTGGTTGTAATCTTCCAAAATTCCCTAGATTCTGGAAAGGTCTAAGGGTTTGGAAAACTGCAAATGTAACACCTGTGTTCAAGAAAGGAGGGAAAAAGAAAGCAGGAAACTATAGGGCAGTTATTCTGACATCTATCAATGGGAAATTTCTAGAACCCATTATTAAGAAAATCGTAATACAGAGCCAACTTGATTTTGTCAAAGGGAAATCATGTTTGACTACTTAATTAGACTTCTTTGAGAATGTAACAAGCAGAGTGGATAAAGGGGAACCAGTAGATGTAGTGTATTTGGATTTGTAAAAGGCATTAGTTAAGCTGCCACATAAAAGGTTAATGCACAAGATAAGAGTTCAGGTGTTGGGGGTGAGATATTAGCATGGATAGTGGACTGGCTAACTGACAGGAAATAGAGAGCTGGGATGAATGGATCACTTTCAGGTTGACAAGTTGTAACAAGTGGAGTGCTACAGGGATCAGTGCTGGAGTCTCAACATTAATGAATTGGATGAAGGGACCAACTGTATTATAGCCAAATATGCTGATAATACAAAGCTAGGTAGTAAAGTAAGTTTTGACGATGATACAAAGAGTCTGCAAAGGAAAATAGATAAGTAAGTGGGCAAAAAAATGGCAGATGGAGTATAACGTGGGAAAATGTGAGGTTGTCCACTTTGGTGGGAGGAATAGAATAGATTATTTAAATGGAGAGAGGCTAAAGAATACCTTGGTACAGAGGGTTCTGCGTGTCCTTGTACATGAATCACAAAAACATAGCCTTCAGATTCAGCAAGCAATTAGGAAGGCAAAGGGAATGTTGGCTTTTATTGCAATGGGGATGGAGTATAAAAGTCAGGAAGTCTTGCTACAACTGCACAGGCCATTGGTGATACTGTACCTGAAGTACTGTGTAGAGTTTTGGCCTCCTTACTTAAGGAGAGATATACTTGCACTGGAGGCAGTTCAGAGAAGGTTCACTAGTCTGATTCCTGGGATGAAGAGGTTTATGAGGAAAGGTTGGGCCTATGCTCAATGAAGTTTAGGAGAATGAGAGGTGGTCTTATTGAAATGTATAAGATTCTGAGGGGGCTTGACAGGGTGGATGCTGAAAGGATGTTTCTCCTCAAAGGGGAATCTAGAATAAGGGGCCACAGTTTCAGAATAAGGGGTCTTCCATTTAAGATGGAGATGAGGAGGATTTTCTTACGATATAGTTATGATATTGTTGCAATTATGGAGACATGGCTGCAGGGTGACCAAGGATGGGAACTGAACATCCAGGGTATTCAATATTTAGGAAGGACAGACAAATAGGGAAAGGAGGTGGGGTAGCTCTGTTAGTAAAGGAGGAAATCAATGCAATAGTGAGGAAGGATATTGGCTCAGAAAATCATGATGTGGAATCTGTTTAGGTGGAGATGAGAAACACCAAGGGGCAGAAAACATTGGTGGGGGTTGTCTATAGGCCCCCAGACAGTAATTGAGATGTAAGGGAAGGCATTAAACAGGAAATTAGAGACGCATGCAATAAGGGTATAACTGTAATCATGGGTGACGTTAATCTACATATCGATTGGACAAACCAAACTAGCAATAATACTGTGGAGGAGGATTTCCTGGCGTGTGTGTGTGATGGTTTTTTAGACCAATACATTGAGGAACCAACTAGAGAGCAGGCAATCCTAGAGTGGATATTGTGCAATGAGAAAGGATTAATTCGCAATCTTGTTGCGCAGGGTCCCTTGGGGAAGAGTGACCATAAAATGATAGAATTGCCCACTAAGATGGAGAGTAACGAAGTTGAAACCGAAATGAGGGTCCTGAACATAAATAAAGGGAACTACAAGGGTATGAGGCGTGAGTTGGCTATAATGGATTGGGAAATGTTACTTAAAGGGATGGTGGTGAATAGGCAATGGCAAACATTCAAAGAGTGCATGGGTGTACTGCAACAATTGTTTATTCCACACAAAAGTAAAACAGGAAAGGTGGCCAAACCATGGCTTACAAGGGAAATTCAATCCAAGGAAGAGGCATACAAATTGGCTAAAAAAAAATAACTGACCTGAGGATTGGGAGCAGTTTAGAATTCAGCAAATGAGGACCAAGGGATTGATTAAGAAGGGGGAAAATAGAGTACGAGAGTAAGCTTGCAGGGAACATAAAAACTGACTGTAAAAGTTTCTATAGGTATATGAAGAGAAAAGATTGGTGAAGACAAATGTAGGTCCCTTATAGTCAGAAACAGGGGAATTTATAATGGGGAACAAAGAAATGGCTGACCAACTAAATACATACTTTGGTTCTGTCTTCACAAAGGAGGACAGAAATAACAGACCAGAAATATTGGGGAACACAGGGTTTAGTGAGAGGGAGGAACTGAAAGAAATCAGTATTAGTAGGGAAATGGTGTTGGACAAATTGATGGGATTGAAGGCCGATAAATCCTGGGGCCTGAAAATCTACGTCCCAGAGTACTTAAGGAAGTGGCCCTAGAAATAGTGGATGCATTGGTGGTCATCTTCTGAGATTCTATAGACTCTGGAACAGTTCCTACAGATTGGAGGGTAGATAATGTAACCCCACTATTTAAAAAGGGAGGTAGAGAGAAAATAAGGAATTATACACCAGTCAGCCTGACGTCGGTAGTGGGGAAAATTCTAGAGTCCATTAAAAAATAGTTAATAGCTGATTACTTGGAAAACAGTGACAGAATCAGAGAGAGTCAGCATGGATTTACGAAAGGGAAATCATGCTTGACAAATCTACTGGAATTTTTCGAGGATGTAACTAGTAGAGTTGATGAGGGGGAGTCAGTGGATGTGGTATATTTGGACTTTCAGAAGGCTTTTGACAAAGTCCCACATAAGAGATTAGCGTGTAAAATTAAAGTGCATGGGATTGGGGGTAGTGTATTGAGATGGATAGAAAACTGGTTGGCAGGCAGGAAACAAAGAGTAGGAATAAATGGGTCTTTTTCCGAATGGCAGGCAGTGACTAGTGGGGTACCGCAGGGATCGGTGCTGGGACCCCAGCTATTCACAATATATATTAATGATTTAGATGAGGGAACTAAATGTATCTCCAAATTTGCAGATGACACAAAGCTGGGTGGGAGGGTGAGCTGTGAGGAGGATGCAGAGATGCTTCAGTGTGATTTGGAATGTGCAACAAGACCTGGGTGCCCTTGTACACCAGTCGCTGAAGGTAAGCATGCAGGTGCAGCAGGCAGTAAAGAAGGCAAATGGTATGTTGGCCTTCATTGCCAGAGGATTCGAGTACAGGAACAGGGATGTCTTGCTGCAATTATACAGGGCCTTGGTGAGACCACACCTGGAATACTGTGTGCAGTTTTGGTCTCCTTTTCTGAGGGAGGATGTTCTTGCTGTAGAGGGAGTGCAGCAAAGGTTTACCCGACTGATTCCTGGGATGGCGGAACTGACATATGAGGAGAGATTGAGTCGATTAGGATTATATTCGCTGGAGTTCAGAAGAATGAGTGGCGATCTCATAGAAACCTATAAAATTCTAACAGGACTAGACAGGGTAGATACAGGAAGGATGTTCCCGATGGTGGGGGGGTCCAGAACCAGGGGTCACAGTCTGAGGATATGGGGTAGACCATTTAGGACTGAGATGAGGAGAAATTTCTTCACTCAGAGAGTGGTGAGCCTGTTGAATTTGTTACCACACAAAGTAGTTGAGACGAAAACGTTGTATGCTTTCATGGAGGAGTTAGATATAGCTCTTGGGGCGAAAGGGATCAAAGGATATGGGGAGAAAGCGGGAGCAGGCTATTGAGTTGGATGATCAGCCAAGATCATAATGAATGGTGGAGCAGGCTCGAAGGGCCAATTGGCTTACTCCTGCTCCTATATTCTATGTATTTTCTATGTATCTATGATTAAACACTCCCGGGACAGGTACAGCACAGGGTTAGATACAGAGTAAAGCTCCCTCTACACTGTCCCCATCAACACTCCCAGGACAGGTACAGCATGGGGTTAGATACAGAGTAAAGCTCCCTCTACACTGTCCCCATCAACACTCCCAGGGCAGGTAAAGCAGGGTGTTAGATACAGAGTAAAGCTCTCTCTACACCGTCCCCGTCAAACACTCCCAGGACAGGCACAGCACGGGGTTAGATACAGAGTAAAGCTCCCTCTACACTGTCCCCATCAACACTCCCAGGACAGGTACAGCACGGGGTTAGATACAGAGTAAAGCTTCCTCTACCCTGTCCCCATCAAACACTCCCAGGACAGGTACAGCATGGGGTTAGATACAGAGTAAAGCTTCCTCTACCCTGTCCCCATCAAACACTCCCAGGACAGGTACAGCACGGGGTCCGACACAGAGTAAAGCTCCCTCTACACTGTCCCCATCAAACACTCCCAGGGCAGGTACAGCCTAGTCATTATATGTTAATTATACATATGCAATGCTGGGCTGATGACTGGGCCCACTCTTTGATCTCTCGAGGCCAGGACGTATTTACTGGAAAGTTCTAAATTCAAGTAAACAATTAGCAAAGTCCATCCAAAACCGAACCTCACACTCGAAACCCAACCTCACACTCGAAAACCCAACCTCACACTCGAAACCCAACCTCACACTCGAAACCCCAACCTCACACTCGAAACCCCCAACCTCACACTCGAAACCCAACCTCACACTCGAAAACCCAACCTCACACTCGAAACCCAACCTCACACTCGAAACCCAACCTCACACTCGAAACCCAACCTCACACTCGAAACCCAACCTCACACTCGAAACCCAACCTCACACTCGAAAACCCAACCTCACACTCGAAACCCAACCTCACACTCGAAACCCAACCTCACACTCGAAACCCAACCTCACACTCGAAACCCAACCTCACACTTGAAACCCAACCTCACACTCGAAAACCCAACCTCACACTCGAAACCCAACCTCACACTCGAAACCCAACCTCACACTCGAACCCCCAACCTCACACTCGAAACCCCAACCTCACACTCGAAACCCCAACCTCACACTCGAACCCCCAACCTCACACTCGAACCCCCAACCTCACACTCAAAACCCAACCTCACACTCGAAACCCAACCTCACACTCGAAACCCCAACCTCACACTCGAAGCCCCAACCTCACACTCGAACCCCCAACCTCACACTTGAAACCCAACCTCACACTCGAACCCCCAACCTCATACTCAAACCCCCAACCTCACACTCGAAACCCCCAACCTCACACTCGAACCCCCAACTTCACACTCGAAACCCAACCTCACACTCGAACCCCCAACCTCACACTCGAACCCCCAACCTCACACTCGAAACCCAACCTCACACTCGAACCCCCAACCTCACACTCGAAACCCAACCTCACACTCGAAACCCAACCTCACACTCGAAACCCAACCTCACACTCGAACCCCCAACCTCACACTCGAAACCCCAACCTCACACTCGAAGCCCCAACCTCACACTCGAACCCCCAACCTCACACTCGAACCCCCAACCTCACACTCGAAACCCAACCTCACACTCGAACCCCCAACCTCACACTCGAAACCCAACCTCACACTCGAAACCCAACCTCACACTCGAACCCCCAACCTCACACTCAAACCCCCAACCTCACACTCGAAACCCAACCTCACACTCGAACGCCCAACCTCACACTCGAAACCCAACCTCACACTCGAACCCCCAACCTCATGTTGAACCCCCAACTTCATCTCATCCATTGGTATTACCTGGTCTGCTGGCACCTCCCCACCTACCACATACCAGCCTCCCTCCTCTTCACCCCCCCACCCCCACCCGAACCCTGTCACCTCACCCCCCCCCCACCCCAACACAGCCTCCTCACCCCCCCACCCCAACACAGCTTCCTCACCCCCCCACCCCAACACAGCCTCCTCACCCCAACACAGCCTCCTCACCCCCCCCACCCCAACACAGCCTCCTCACCCCCCCAACCCCAACCAACTCTGCCTCCTCACCACCCCCCACCCCAACACAGCCTCCTCACCCCCCCACCCCAACACAGCCTCCTCACCCCCCCACCCCAACACAGCCTCCTCACCCCCCCAACCCCAACACAGCCTCCTCACCCCCCACCCCAACACAGCCTCCTCACCCCCCCACCCCAACACAGCCTCCTCACCCCCCCAACCCCAACACAGCCTCCTCACCCCCCACCCCAACACAGCCTCCTCACACCCCCCCACCCCAACACAGCCTCCTCACACCCCCCAACCCCAACACAGCCTCCTCACCCCCCACCCCAACACAGCCTCCTCACCCCCCCACTCCAACACAGCCTCCTCACCCCCCCACCCCAACACAGCCTCCTCACCCCCCCACCCCAACACAGCCTCCTCACACCCCCCAACCCCAACACAGCCTCCTCACACCCCCCAACCCCAACACAGCCTCCTCACCCCCCCACCCCAACACAGCCTCCTCACCCCCACCAACCCCAACACAGCCTCCTCACCCCCCCACCCCAACACAGCCTCCTCACACCCCCCAACCCCAACACAGCCTCCTCACCCCCCCCAACCCCAACACAGCCTCCTCACCCCCCCCAACCCCAACACAGCCTCCTCACACCCCCCAACCCCAACACAGCCTCCTCACCCCCCCACCCCAACACAGCCTCCTCACACCCCCCAACCCCAACACAGCCTCCTCACCCCCCCCAACCCCAACACAGCCTCCTCACACCCCCCAACCCCAACACAGCCTCCTCACACCCCCCAAACCCAACACAGCCTCCTCACCCCCCCCCCACCCCAACACAGCCTCCTCACCCCCCCCAACCCCAACCAACTCTGCCTCCTCATTCCCCCAACCAACCCAACTTCCTCCAAATCCCCACCCTAACCCATCCTCTGCACCCCACACCCCAACCAACCCAGACTCCTCATTCCCCCAGAACCCAATTCAGCCCTCTTGCCCCCTCAACCAACCCAGCCTCCTGCCCCACAACTCCTACACTGAACTGTACGGTTGGAGGGACAGTACCACACAAGTGACTTGTGAGAAAAGTTATTGCTCATGGAATAAAAGGGACACTAGCCACACTGGTACAAAATAGGAAACAGAGAGTAATGGTTAATGGGTATTTTTCAGGCTGGAGGAAGGTTTGTAGTCGAGTTCCCCAGGGGTCAGTATTGGGACCCTCGCTTTTCCTGAGATATATTAATGATCTAGATCTTGGTGTGCAGCGGACAATTTCAAAGTTTGCAGATGATACGAAGCTTGGGAGTGTTGTGAACTGCGAGGAGGACAGTGTGGAACTTCAAGAGGACATAGACAAGTTGGTGGAGTGGGCAGATAGGTGGCAGATGAAGTTCAATGTGGAGAAGTGTGAAGTAAAGGAAGAACATGGACAGACAGAATAAAATAAGGGGTGAAATTTTGAAGGGGGTGCAGGAGCAGAAAGATCTGGATATATATGTACATAGATCATTGAAGGTGGCAGGACAGGTGGAGAGAGAAGTCAATAAAGCATATAGTATCCTGGGCTTTATTAATAGGGGCATAGAGTGTAAGAGCAGGAAGGTTATGCTGAATTTATATAAGATACTTATTAGACCTCAGTCGGAATATTGTGGATAGTTCTGGGCACCATGTTATAAGAAGGATGTGAACACATTGGAGAGAGTGCAGAAGAGGTTTACAAGAATGGTCCCAGGGATGAGAAACTGCAGTTATGAAGATAGATTGGAGATGTTGGGACTGTTCTCCTTGGAGAGAAGAAGGCTGAGAGGAGATTTGATAGGGATGTTCAAAATCATGAGGGGACTGGGCAGAGTAGATAGGGAGAAGCTGTTCCCACTCGTAAAGGGATCAAGAACGAGAGGGCACAGATTTAAAGTGATTTGCAAAAGAAGTAAATGTGACATGAGAAATACCTTTTTCTCACAGTGAGTGGTTCGGGTCTGGAATGCACTGCCTGGAAGTGTGGTGGAGGCAGGTTCAATTGAGATGTTCAAGAGGACATTAGATAATTATTTGAATAGAAACAATATGCAAAGGTGCGGGGAAAAGGTAGGG
>NW_027597888.1:0-61249 GCF_964194155.1 Cetorhinus maximus
GATAACTCGAAAGAGTTTCACCAATTCCTCCGCCCCTCGGGGCGCAGAAGGAAAGGTAACATGCAACAGTTATGAGTGGGGTGGGGGAAGGGGGGGGGGGAGGGGGAAGGGAGGGGGGGTGGGGGAAGGGGGGGGAAGGGGGAAGGGAGGGGGGGAGGGGGAAGGGAGGGGGGGGTGGGGGAAGGGGGGGAGGGGGAAGGGAGGGGGGGGTGGGGGAAGGGGGGGAGGGGGAAGGGAGGGGGGGGTGGGGGAAGGGGGGGGAGGGGGAAGGGAGGGGGGGTGGGGGAAGGGGAAGGGGGGTGGGGGAAGGGAGGGGGGGAGGGGGAAGGGAGGGGGGGAGGGGGAAGGGAGGGGGGGAGGGGGAAGGGAGGGGGGAGGGGGAAGGGGGTGAGGGGGAAGGGGGAGTGGGGGTGAGGGGGGGGAAGGAGTGGGGGTGAGGGGGGGGGAAGGAGTGGGGGTGAGGGGGAGAAGGAGTGGGGGTGAGGGGGGGAAGGAGTGGGGGTGAGGGGGGGGGAAGGAGTGGGGGTGAGGGGGGGGGAAGGAGTGGGGGTGAGGGGGGGGGAAGGAGTGGGGGTGAGGGGGGGGAAGGAGTGGGGGTGAGGGGGGGGGAAGGATTGGGGGTGAGGGGGGGGAAGGAGTGGGGGTGAGGGGGGGGGAAGGAGTGGGGGTGAGGGGGGGAAGGAGTGGGGGTGAGGGGGGGGAAAGGAGTGGGGGTGAGGGGGGGGAAGGAGTGGGGGTGAGGGGGGGGGAAGGAGTGGGGGTGAGGGGGGGGAAGGAGTGGGGGTGAGGGGGGGGAAGGAGTGGGGGTGAGGGGGGGGAAGGAGTGGGGGTGAGGGGGGGGGAAGGAGTGGGGGTGAGGGGGGGAAGGAGTGGGGGTGAGGGGGGGGAAGGAGTGGGGGTGGGGGGGAAGGAGTGGGGGTGAGGGGGGGAAGGAGTGGGGGTGGGGGGGAGGAGTGGGGGTGAGGGGGGGAAGGAGTGGGGGTGGGGGGGGGGAGGAGTGGGGGTGGGGGGGAGGAGTGGGGGTGGGGGGGAGGAGTGGGGGTGGGGGGGAGGAGTGGGGGTGAGGGGGGGGAGTGGGGGTGGGGGGGAGGAGTGGGGGTGAGGGGGGGGGAGGAGTGGGGGTAGGGGGGGGAGGAGTGGGGGTGGGGGGGGGGAGGAGTGGGGGTGGGGGGGGGGAGGAGTGGGGGTGAGGGGGGGGGAAGGAGGGGGGTGGGGGGAGTGGGGGTGAGGGGGGGAAGGAGTGGGGGTGGGGGGAGAGGAGGGGAGGGGGGGGAGGAGTGGGGGTGAGGGGGGGGAAGGAGTGGGGGTGAGAGGGGGGGAAGGAGTGGGGGTGAGGGGGGGGAAGGAGTGGGGGTGAGGGGGGGAGGAGTGGGGGTGAGGGGGGGGAAGGAGTGGGGGTGAGAGGAGGGGGAAGGAGTGGGGGTGAGAGGGGGGGAAGGAGTGGGGGTGAGGGGGGGAAGGAGTGGGGAGGAGGGGGTGAGGGGGGGGGGAGTGGGGGTGAGAGGAGGGGGGTGGAGTGGGGGTGAGAGGGGGGTGGAGTGGGGTGAGAGGGGGGGTGGAGTGGGGGTGAGGGGGTGGGGAGTGGGGTGAGAGGGGGTGAGAGGGGGTGAGAGGGGGGTTTGAGGGGGGGGGGGGGTTGAGAGGGGGGGTTGAGAGCGGGGGAAGGAGGGGTGGTGAGAGGGGGAGAAGGGGGGAGGAGTGGGGGTGGTAGGAGGGGGAGGAGTGGGGTGAGAGTGGGGGGGGTAGGAGTGGGGTGAGAGTGGAGGGGGGTATGGGGGGTGAGAGTGGGGGGGTATGGGGGGGAGGAGTGGGGGTGAGAGTGGGGGGGTATGGGGGGAGGAGTGTGGGGGTATGGGGGGAGGAGTGGGGGGTGACGGTGGGGGGGAGGGGGTGACGGGGGGCAGTGACGGGGGGGCGGGAGGAGGGGGAGTGACGGGGGGGCAGTGACGGGGGGCGGGGGGGGGTTGGGGAGTGACGGGGGGGCGGGGGGGGGCGGAGTGACGAGGTGGGGGGAAGGGGGGATGACGGGGGGGAGGGGGATGACGGGATGGGGGGGGAGGGGGGGATGACGGGGTGGGCGGGGAAGGGGGGGTGACGGGGCTCATTCGCGTGTTTACACTGGAATTTGAGGCGAACCACAGGCTCAGTTAAAGCACCTTCTCGCCTTTTGCTTCCATCTGACAGTCACTTTACATCATTGTTTTACAACCTGGTTTCCCTGGTCTGTAGGCAAAGCGCTTTCTTCAGGCTCTGAACAAACAGCACCGCCTAAGGTTAAGGGAACGGGCTGTGAAGGAATTGGAAAGAGGTTTGTTACCTTAAGGCATAATGCGAGCTGCAGGCAGAGCTTATCTGTTGGCAATTTTTTCAGCAATTTCGTTTTCAAAGCTCGGTCCTTAATGCATTTCACTTTAAAAGTAAATGTTTACCCGACCAAAAATCCTGTTTTGAGACAGTGTTAATGTTAGTTCTTACAAACTTTTGTTATTCTGGCTGAACAAAGTGTAATGAGTGGGAAGCAATTAGAGAGAAGAGTGAAGAAAGGCCAGGTTGGAAGGTCAAATGAACATGCCACTTATGATAAAAGCAAAAAACTGGAAATCCAAAACAAAAACACCTGGACAAACTCAGCAGGTCTGACAGCATCTGCTTATGACCTGTGGAGGGGGTCTACTAGATGTGGATGGGGTCAAGACCGAGAAAACATCTCAGGCATTAAGCCGAGGTAGAAAGGTGAAGCTATTATAGCAGTGCTTCTCAAATTTCCAATACAACCCTATTTTAAGACTTGAAAAGTAATCAAGCAGCTTAGTAACATTTAGCATACAGTAATTAATTTGTGCATTTTGGATTTTCCTATATGTTAATCTGAGAGGAAAATCCCGATCCCTCAGTGTCAGGGCTGCAAATAACCAAGCAATGGGACCGCATGCCCCACTCTTAAATTCTAGTTCGGAGGCAGCACCTCAATCAGATAATGGGATCACTGGTTACAGGAGGTCACAGCTCTTCCCTTTGTCCATTTGGTGGCTCTGAAAAGAGCTGTTGTTACACTTGGTGCTGAAGCCGGGGTTTAGCATCGCTCCCCGCGGGTGCGGTGGGCCAGCTGGGTGTCTTTGACTCGTTTGGAGTGAATGAGGCAGTTTGGTGTCCCCAAAGAGCCCCAGCAGGTCAGCCGCGCTGGCCTCCTGCAGAATCATGACGGTCGAGTTTTGGACGCTCAGGCCTGTCTTGAAAAAAAATCTTCAATCACATTCAAAACCATTTCAAAAACAACATTACAAGGGTACAATCCAGGTTAAACTTTTACAAAATGTATCCCCAGGTGCATCAGTACAAACAATATTACAATCATTTACAGCCTTTCATTTTGATCTGTACAGCCCGAGGGGCTCTAAACAGTTCCCAGTCTCTCGGTGCGCTGTGGTAGAAAGGTCTTAGACAGCGACCCTTCCCCATTGCGCCTTTGCGGCAGCTGCCCCAAGCTTTAGTGCGTCCCTCAGCACGTAGTCCTGGACTTTGGATTGTGCCAGTCCGCAACAATCGGTCGGGGACAACTCTTTGTGCTGGAAGACCAACAAGTTTCGGGCAGACCAAAGCGCGTCTTTCACCGAGTTGATGATCCTCCAGCTGCAGTTGATGTTTGTCTCGGTGTGTGTCCCTGGGAACAGCCCGTAGAGCACAGAGTCCTGTGTCACAGAACTGCTCGGGATGAACCTTGACAGCAACCACTGCATCTCTCTCCAGACTTTCTTTGCAAAGGTACAATCCACAAGGAGGTGGACAACGGTCTCTTCCCCACCACAGCCACCTCGAGGGCAACGTGCAGAGGGGGTGAGCTTCCTGGCGTGTAGGAAGGATCTGACGGGGAGGGCCTTTCTCACCACCAGCCAAGCTACGTCTTGGTGCTTGTTGGAAAGTTCTGGCGATGAGGCATTCTGCCAAATGACTTTGACAGTCTGCTCGGGGAACCATCCCACAGGGTCCACCCTCTCCTTATCCCTCAGGGCCTCTAGGACGTTACGTGCTGACCACTGCCTGATGGACTTGTGGTCAAAGGTGTTTTTCTGCATAAATTTTTCCACCAGGGACAGGTGGTACGGCACGGTCCAACTACTTGGAGCGTTCCGCGGCAGCGTGGCCAGACCCATCCTTCGCAACACCGGGGACAGGTAGAACCTCAGCACGTAGTGACACTTGGTGTTTGCGTACTGAGGGTCTACGCACCACTTGATGCAGCCGCACACAAAGGTGGCCATCAGTATGAGGGCGATGTTGGGCACGTTTTTTCCCTCTTTATCTAGAGGCTTGTACATCGCGTCCCTGCGGACACGATCCATTTTCGACCTCCAGATAAAGCGGAAGATGGCTCGAGTGATCGTCGTCGCGCAGGAGTATGGAATGGGCCAGACCTGCGCCACGTACAGCAACAGCGAGAGTACCTCACACCTGATGACCAGGTTCTTACCCGCAATGGAGAGGGGGCGTCGCTCCCACATGCCCAGTTTCCTCTTCACCATAGCCACTCGCTCCTTCCAGTTTCTAACGCATGCCCCGGTCCCTCCGAACCATATCCCCAGCACCTTCAGGCCGTCAGCCCTGACAGTGAAGGGGACAAAGGATCGGTCAGCCCAGTTCCCAAAGAACATGGCCTCGCTCTTCCCACGATTTACCTTGGCTCCCGAGGCCAGTTCGAACTGGTCGCAGATGTGCATCAGTCTGCGCACCGACAGCGGATCCGAGCAGAAGACGGCGACGTCGTCCATGTACAGGGAGGCTTTTACCTGAGTGCCTCCACTGCCTGGGATCGTCACTCCTCTTATGCCCGGATCCTTCCTGATGGACTCGGCAAAGGGTTCTATGCAACACACGAAAAGGACAGGCGAGAGAGGACAGCCCTGCCGACTCCAGATTTGATCGGAAAGCTATCTGTTTCCCACCCATTGATTGAGACTGCGCTACTGATGTTAGTGTAGAGCAGTTGGATCCAATTTCGAATTCCCTCCCAAAACCCCATTTTGGAGAGCACATCCCCCATGTAGGTGTGCGATATTCTGTCAAAGGCCTTCTCCTGATCCAAGCTGATGAGGCAGGTATCCACACCCCTGTCCTGTACATAGGCAATCGTATCCCTGAGCAGCGCCAGGCTGTCAGAGATCTTCTTGCCTGGCACAGAGCAGGTCTGGTCAGGGTGAATCACCAATTCCAGAGCGGATTTGACCCGGTTGGCGATGACCTTGGACAGAATCTTATAGTCCACATTCAACAGTGAAATGGGTCGCCAATTTCTAATTTCCTCCCTTTCCCCCTTGTGCTTGTAGATGAGGGTGATGATGCCTTTCCTCATGGATTCTGACATACTACCGGTCAGGAGCATACTCTCGTACACTCCTAGCAGGTCTGGGCCGATCAAGTCCCACAGAGCCGAATACAACTCCGCCGGCAAGCCGTCGCTTCCGGGGGTTTTACTCTTCTCGAAGGACTCGAGGGCCTTAGTCAGTTCATCAGGAGTTAGCGGTTTGTCCAGGCTCTCCCGCGTACTGTGGTCTAAGACCTCCGTGATAGAGGACAGGAAGGACTGGGAGGCCGTGCTGTCCGTGGGCTTCACGTCATACAGTCCGGCATAAAAGGATTTGCTGATCCTCAGAATGTCGGACCGTGATGACTTTACTGAGCCGTCTTCTTCCTTCAGGCTGCTGATCACAGAGCGCTCTTTGTGTACCTTTTGGAAGAAGAAACGTGAGCACGTCTCATCCTGCTCCACGGAGCGGACTCTGGAACGGAAGATGATCTTGGAGGCCTCCGAGGCAAAGTGCGAGGCTTGCTGGCCCTTCACCTCTTGGAGCTCCTCCTTGACATCGACCCCCATCGACTGCAGCCGGAGCAGATTCTGCATCTTTTCCTGGAGTCGGGACATTTCCCTCTGTTCCTTTCTAGCTTTCTGGGTGCCTTTGCGGATGAAAAACCTCTTGATGCTTCCCTTGATCACTTCCCACCAGTGTGTCAGGGACTCAAAGAGGGGTTTCACGGTTCTCCAACCTTTGTAATCCCTCTTGAGCTCCTCAATGTTCTCTGGGGTCAGCAGTTGCACATTTAGCTTCCATGCCCCCCTGCCCACCCTCAGGTCTTCCTCCAAGTGGCAGTCCGCCAGTAGGAGGCAGTGGTCAGAGAAGAACACCGGCTTGACGTCGGTGGATCTGACTGTGAATGCACGGGACACAAACAGGAAGTCTATCCTGGAACGAATGGACCCGTCTGGCCGCGACCAGGTGTATCTACGCTGCGCTCCGTCTGCAGGGTTGCTGAAGACGTCGTGCAGCTTGGCATCCTTAACTGTTTCCATCAGGGATCTGGACGTAGCGTCCAATCTGCTTCCGGCCCTGCCGGATCGTCCAGCCGCATCGATGATGCAGTTGAAGTCCCCGCCCAGAATGACCGGCCTGGAGGTCGCCAGCAGCAGTGGGAGCTGCTGAAAAACCTCCAGCCGCTCAGCCCCTTGTGCCGGGCCATACACGTTAATTAACCGGAGTGGAGCGTTCTTGTACATTACGTCTGCTACGAGGAGTCGCCCGCCCACCACCTCCTTGACCTCGGAGACGGTGAAGTTGCCTCCCCGCAGCAGAATACCCAGGCCGGAGGAACGAGAGTCGTTTCCGCCCGACCAGATCGATGGCCCGTGGGACCACCATCGTGACCATTGCCTGTAGGAGCTGAGGTGCGGTATCGCACACTCCTGCAGAAACAACAGGTCAGCTTTGACCTTGGCTAGGTAGTCCAAGGTCGCAACACATCGCGTAGTAGATTTAATGCTACGCACATTTATGGATACAATCTTTAAACCCATTTTAAAGCATTTATTCTCCTACCAAACCCACTGTCTCTGAGAGTCCCAGACCTTTAGTCTGCTCCTTCATACCCGTAGTGAGCTCAAATTCCTTCACTTTGGATGGGCTGAGGTAGATCTCCTTGGCCGTGTTCTGCTCCAGTGGCATCTGGAGGTTCACGTAGAGAGCGGGTTTTGAGATGACCTTTGCTGGAGAAGCTTCTCCAAAACTCACCCCCTCTGGGGTGTTGCTGTTCCCGGCTTCCTGGAGCTGGGGTGCGATGATTGCCTCACTGCTCCCAGATTCCAGGGGCTGTGGTGCACTGGCCTCCTCAGGTTGCAGGCAAAGTTGGGGTGCGCTGGTCTCCTTGTTGTCTCCAATTTTCTGGAGCTCGGGTGTCTCGTCCTCCAACGCCCTGGAGCTTTGCCGCCTCTTCTGTCGGTGCCGCTCTGGCACTTCATCATCCGAAGAGCTGCTGCCCTTGTCATCCGTGTCGGATGGGAGACGCCTCTTGCCGCTTCTCTGGGAAACGCCTTTGCTTCTTCTTCGCTCCCTCTTACTTTTCTTGTTCTTCACCGTCCGCCACTCCCCCTGCTGCTTTTCCACTGCTGCCTCCTCCTCCATTGATTCGCTGTCCTGAGGACTGGGAGGTTCAGGGGGTAGTGCTGTTGATTGGCTCTCTGTTGCCTCAATCTCTTTCTCCACCTTGTCTCTCTCTGTGTCCTCCTTTGTCCCGTTGAGCTCCCTGGGGGCCTTGGTGGTTGGAGTGACACGGAACCTTTCTTCTGCTTCCCCCTGGTCGGCTTTGGCTGCCTGTGCGTAAGTACGGCAGCGTTTGGGGCAGGTCCTGTAGAGGTGACTTGCCTCGCCACACAGGTTGCAGCACTTGGCCTGTTTGCAGTCTTTTGTCTGGTGCCCTTCCTGTTTGCAGATCTTGCAGAGGGAGGCGCTGCAGTTGGCCGCCACATGACCAGCCTTGCCGCATGAGCGACAATGCTTGGGTTGCCCAGCGTAGACCAGGTAGCCACGGTTTCCCCCGATAGCGAAACTGGAGGGAGGGTGGAAAATGGCTCCCTTACCATCGGTCTTTAGCGTGACCTTAAACAGGCGTTTGCCTGTCCAGATCCCCAAGTCGTCTCGAATCTCGGTGCCGCTCCCCACCTTATCGAAGTACCTGGTGAGGAAGGTGACCACGTCGGCGACAGGGACGAAGGGGTTGTACACATGCACCATCACCTCACGTTCCCGTTGCAATGGCAGAGAAAAGTGCGGCTCCGCCGTCAGGATCTTCATCTCCGGCAGGTCTCTCTTCTCCTCGAACACCCTCAGGAGCCGGACGCATTCTGCCACCCGCTTGAACGTGACGTCAAAATAACCGCCTTTGCGGGAGTCGTGCAGGGTGAAGATCTCCGTAGCTTGGAAGCCGCACGCCTTCAACAGGATCCTCCTGGTGAAGAAGCCCCGATCCATAGGTGATCTTCCTTCGCTGTGGTTCACCGTGACTCGGACGGTGATAGGTAACCCACGGTATAGATTTGGATTGCGATTGGTTATCGCCCTTCCATCCCGACCTTGCCATGGCAGGACCATGGTGTCGCCCCTGCAACACTTGATCTTAGCCAAAAGGCCGAGAAGCGATCAGGCCTGTCTTGAAGCCCTGAGCGATCTCCCACACCAGGCGCCTTCCAGTTTGCGGATGAGCAGCTCGCTGGATTTGTGGTAGCGGCGGATCTCCCTCAGAGTCACAGTGCCGGCTCTGTTGCGATGAAGCTTCTTCACTCTGCCTGTAGCTGAAGCGCTCTCCCTCCGGGTCAGCTGTTTGCGAGGAACTTTCCCTCCTGTCGATTTGCTTGCGCCGGTCAGCTTGGTCCCGGTATTGTTCTGGAGAATTGTCAGCACAACGTGTAACACAGGAACTGTTAATACTGCTATTGGCTGATCATTAATCATTAGTGAATTTCAAAATGCCCGCCAATTTCAGTGCAGGAAATAGCTGCTTGAACCAACTGAGGTTCAATTTTACACTGAATATTAACATGATCAATTAGCAGCATTGCCATTGGCTGTGTGTGTAAATCCAATTAGGGTTGCGAGCCACTGTTTGGGAACTGGTGTATTTTCACCCCTTTCACATGGTGTTATGAACTCTGGCACCGTCTGATTTGAACATGGAGCTGGCAACACATATTGGAACAGAAAATACATTCAAGATTGACATTCTGATTCAATTAATGTGATAGAAATTGCCAAAAGAGCTGGCTGAACAGGAAGTTCGCACAATTAGGACTTCATATGTAAGCTTCAGTGCAGAATGCAAGCCATTCAGCCCATCGAGTATGCGATGGCTTTCTGATAGAGCATTCCACCTAGTCCCACTCCCCTGCCTTATCCCCGTAACCTTGCACATTTCTTCTTTTCAGATAACAATCCAATTACCCTTAGAATAACTTGATCGAACCTGCCTCCACCACCCTCTCAGGAAGTTCGTTCCAGACTCCAACCCCTGTCTGGGTGATTTCCCACCCCCCCTCACATCACTTTTACTCCTTTTGCCAATTCTTTTGAATCTGTGCCCTCTAGTTCTTGATGTTCTCTTGAGTGGGAACAGTTTCTCACTATTTACCCTGCCCATACCTATCAGGATCTTGAATATCTCTATCAAGTCTCCTCTCAGCATCCTTTTCCCTGAGGAAAACAGTCTCAACCTCTCCAGTCTACCCTCAAAGCTACAGTTCTTTATCCCTGGAATCATTCTTGTGAATCTCTTCTGTTCTCTCTCCAATGCCTTCACATCCTTCCTCAAGTATGGTGCCCAGAACTGGATGCAGTACTCCAGATGAGTCCTAACTAGTGCTTTATACAAGTTCAACATGATCTCCTTACTCTTGTACCAAATGGCCCTATTAATAGAGCCGAGGATATTATATGCTTTATTAACCGTTCTCTCAACCTGCCAGACTATCTTCAATGACCTTTGTACATATACACTGAGATCCTTCTGTTGCTCCACCTCCTTTAAAGGTTCTCCCTTTATTTTGTGCTGTCTCTCCATATTCTTTCTGCCATTCTGGCTTCTCTTAATTATCCTGCACTTGTCTAAGTGATTATTGATTTTATCACATACTATGGTTGCCAGAAGTTTCCCTAGCACAGAGGTCACACTGACTGGCCTGTAGTTGCCAGCTTTATTCTTGCACATCTTTTTGAACAAGGGTGTAATATTCACAGTTCTCCAGTCCCCTGGCACCGCCCTTGTGTCTGAGGAAGACTGGAAGATTATCACTCGTGCCTCTGCAATTTCCACTCTCACCTCCCTCAGTGCCCTTGGATGCATCTCATCTGGTCCTGGTACCTTATCAATTTTAAGTAAAGATAGCCTTTCCAACACTTACATTCTCAATTGTAAATTCCTTGAGTGTACCAGTTACATCCTCTCCCATGTCAGCCTGGGTGACATCTCCCTTTATAATGACCGTACTCGATTATTACCTGTTATTGCTCCTGACTCCACGTGCAACAGCCTTTTTTTTACCCCTATTCGCCCCCTACTCTTTCTTTTACCACCTTTGTATTACATATATGCTTGGGATTCCCTTTTATATTGGCTGCCAGTCTCTTCTCGTGCTCTCTTGTTTTTCTTCTTAGTTTTTTCATTTCCCCTCAGGTCCTTCTATATTCAGCCTGATTCTCCATTGTATTTTCAACCTGACATTTGTCATAGGCAGACTTCTTCCTTTTCATTTTCACCTCTATCTCTCTCATTATGCAGGGTGCTCTGGATTTATTGGCCCTACCTTTCCCTTTCAAGGGAATATAGCTTGACATTGTCTACAATACTTTTTCTTTGAAGGTTGCTTATTGTTCAGCTATCATCATTAATGGCAAACTTTAATTCCAACTGTTCCAGCTTGCAGTTAGAATATCTGTTATGCTCCAGATATCAAGTCTTGTTGCAATTTTAAGCACCTAATTTGTTCTTACACACTTCATCCTAGAGGCTGAAATTTACTGACCACTAATTAGTATGCTGGCAACTAAAATCACAGGTGTATTGAGTACTGGTTTTAGAGGTACTGACCGGGGTCACTGTTAAGCATCAACACTGTCCTGCTAGACCCACCTTTACATGTATTAGGACTAATAACATCCTGTACCTCTTCTACCCACCCTCCCACCCATCTCCCCTTCCTCCCCCCCACCCATCTCCCCCTCCAGCCCCCCACCCATCTCCCCCTCCACCCCCCCATCTCCCCCTCCTCCCCCCCACCCATCTCCCCCTCCTCCCCTCCCACCCATCTCCCCCTCCTCCCCTCCCACCCATCTCCCCCTCCTCCCCTCCCACCCATCTCCCCCTCCTCCCCTCCCACCCATCTCCCCCTCCTCCCCCCACCCATCTCCCCTTCCTCCCCCCCACCCATCTCCCCCTCCAGCCCCCCACCCATCTCCCCCTCCACCCCCCCATCTCCCCCTCCTCCCCCCCACCCATCTTCCCCTCCTCCCCTCCCACCCATCTCCCCCTCCTCCCCTCCCACCCATCTCCCCCTCCTCCCCTCCCACCCATCTCCCCCTCCTCCCCCCACCCATCTCCCCCTCCTCCCCTCCCACCCATCACCCCCCCCTCCCCCCCACCCATCTCTTCTCCCCCCCACAGCCATCTCCTCTTCTCGCCCCCACCGACCAATCTCCTCTTTCCTCCCCCTCACCCATCACCTGTTCCCCCCCCGCCCATCACCTGTTCCCCCCTCCCGCCCATCACCTGTTCCCCCCCCCCCCCGCCCATCTCTTGTTCCCCCCTCCCGTCCATCTCCTGGGTTCCCCCCCACCCACCCTTCTGCTGTGTTTCCCCCCACCACCCATCTGCTGTGTTTCCCCCCCCACCCATCTGCTGTGTTTCCCCCCCCCCCACCCATCTGCTGTGTTTCCCCCCCCCCACCCATCTGCTGTGTTTCCCCCCCCCCCACCCATCTGCTGTGTTTCCTACCCACCCACCCATCTGCTGTGTTTCCCCCCACCACCCATCTGCTGTGTCCCCCCCCCACCCATCTGCTGTGTTTCCCCCCCCCACCCACCCATCTGCTGTGTTCCCCCCCCACCCACCCATCTGCTGTGTTTCCCACCCACCCATCTGCTGTGTTTCCCACCCACCCATCTGCTGTGTTTCCCACCCACCCATCTGCTGTGTTCCCCCCCCCACCCATCTGCTGTGTTTCCCACCCACCCATCTGCTGTGTTCCCCCCACCACCCATCTGCTGTGTTCCCCCCCCCACCCATCTGCTGTGTTTCCCACCCACCCATCTGCTGTGTTCCCCCCCCCCACCCATCTGCTGTGTTCCCCCCCCCACCCATCTGCTGTGTTCCCCCCCCCACTCATCTGCTGTGTCCCCCCCCCACTCATCTGCTGTGTTCCCCCCACCACCCATCTGCTGTGTTCCCCCCCCCACCCATCTGCTGTGTCCCCCCCCCACCCATCTGCTGTGTTCCCCCCACCACCCATCTGCTGTGTCCCCCCCCCACCCATCTGCTGTGTCCCCCCCCCACCCATCTGCTGTGTCCCCCCCCCACCCATCTGCTGTGTTCCCCCCACCACCCATCTGCTGTGTCCCCCCACCACCCATCTGCTGTGCGCCCCCCCCCACCCATCTGCTGTGTCCCCCCCCACCCATCTGCTGTGTCCCCCCCCACCCATCTGCTGTGTCCCCCCCCCACCCATCTGCTGTGTCCCCCCCCCACCCATCTGCTGTGTCCCCCCCCCACCCATCTGCTGTGTTCCCCCCCCCACCCATCTGCTGTGTCCCCCCCCACCCATCTGCTGTGTTCCCCCCCCCACCCATCTGCTGTGTCCCCCCCCCACCCATCTGCTGTTCCCCCCCCCCACCCATCTGCTGTTCCCCCCCCACCCATCTGCTGTGTCCCCCCCCACCCATCTGCTGTGTCCCCCCCCACCCATCTGCTGTGTTCCCCCCCCCACCCATCTGCTGTTCCCCCCCCCCACCCATCTGCTGTTCCCCCCCCACCCATCTGCTGTGTCCCCCCCCACCCACCCATCTGCTGTGTCCCCCCCCACCCACCCATCTGCTGTGTTCCCCCCCCCACCCACCCATCTGCTGTGTTCCCCCCCCACCCACCCATCTGCTGTGTTCCCCCCCCACCCATCTGCTGTGTTCCCCCCAACCCACCCATTTGCTGTCTTTCCGCCCCCACCCTTCTCCTGTTCTCCCTCCCCCCCCCCAACCCATCTCCCCTTCTCCACCCCTACCCATCTCACCCTCCTCCTCCTCCTCCTCCTCCCAACCCCACCCACCTCCCCTGCCCCAAACCCCAGTAAATTCAGCTGGCAATAGAAACTTGGCCGGCTCTAAAGAAAGATGTTTGAGCTCGGAATTTGATTGATCTGCATCTTATTTTCATTATTCCACAGTGTTGCCAGCTGGAGCTTCTAGAGGATTAGGAAATTCATTCCGTCAAAATGGTTCAGGTGACAGATCCCCCATCAACCACCATCATCCCCACAACCCCTACCACCACCCCCCTGCCGTCTTCATCACCCATCTCCCCTGCCACCCCCTCTTTGCCTTCACCCACCCCCTTTCACCCCCCCCTCCACATTAGCCCCCCCTCCGCATCACTCCATCTTCCCATTATCACCCCCCTCCCCATTATCACCCCCATCCCTATTAATACCCCATCCCCATTATCACCCCCATCCCCATCCCCATCATTACCCTTCTCCCCTATCACCTCCACTCCTCATCACACCTCTATCCCATTACCCACTCATTGGCCATCTCCCACCCTCCCATCATCACTCCCATCCTCCCATCATTCCTCCCTCCCCCACCCCCCCACCCCATCAGCGACAGCCGATGCAGCACTTGGACTCACGTATCAGGGTAACCAGGTGCTGCCCCAGCAACTGCCTCAATATTCACAGACTGGAAAGACTGGTACCCCTCTGAATGATACAGGTAGGTACAGATATTCTGGGTGCAATGTGCATGCAGCTCAGGTTCTTCGTCATTATCCATCTTTAAACATGGTTGCGTAGTTCTCCAGAATTCAACATTTCATTTTGTGCTTAGTTAAGAGACTCTCTGTGTGACGACATGTACTTGACATACAACAAACAAAATATTTAACACTCTTTCAATATTTATCTTTATCAAACATCCCACAAGAGCCAAGCATTGTTAACTTGGTAATCCTGTTGGACAGGACAGACTATTCATGAATATTTGGAATTGTTTCCTCATGTTAACACAATCCACGGCAAGTTTATAAAGCTGTATTGATGTTGTTTGAATTATCGAGATTACTGAAGTTAGATTGGCTAGAGAGTCACTCTTGTTGGATTTGCAAGTAATGTATTTAGTGTAAAAAAATTAACTTGTGTATATAGTCTTGTTGACTTCAGTATCGAATGATGGAATGGGTTCCAGCTGAGAACCTGCCATGTTTGAATCAAAGATCCAGATGGAGCCTAATATGGGGAGCTTTGAATGGAAGGATATCAACAGGCAGACAGTTGTAGAAGTTTTAGAATTCTGCTCATGACCTCTTGTATGGTTTTACAGGTGTCAGCCAAATAGGTGTGAATGGAATTAATGTGGGTGTGGAGGCCCCCAACCAGCAGCCCAGTTTATTGCAAGATGGTATGTTGCTGCCATCCTCATCTGAGTAAGTTTTTAAAATATTCTTTCATGGAATATGAGTATCACTGGCAGGGCCAGCATTTGTTGCCCATCCTCAATTGCCCATGAGAAGGTTTTGAGAAGTTGAAGATTTATTCTTGCTCCTTGTTCTAAGTTCATGTGTTTCCTCTGCAACCCTTTTAAGGTTGTACAAACTTCTGCTGTGTAAAACTATAAGACTAAGTTTGGATCCAACGTTGCTTGTCACAAAGAGGTGTGTTCTTCTATCCTATGGCCAAGCTAAAGAGTCCTGCTGTCAGTGGGCATCATGTATAGCCTGACTGTGAAATGAAGTCTTGTTAAAGTGTGGTTATATCATTGCTCATCTGTGAGAGAAGAATAATGAAGGCCAAGAGATTGTTGCTTTTATACTGCCTATAAATTTCCACCTCCTATGTGCTACTCTCACTATTCCTTGATGTTGTGAGACCATTTTAACTGATGACACAACTGTTGGCAATCTAAATGTGGTGTCAACAGCAATATTGCTGATATGGTAAACCTCTTGATTGCAATCATGGTGTTCCCATGTGCCTGCTGACCTTGTCCTTCGTGGTGCCAGACGTTGCAGGTTGGGATGTGCTGTCGAAGAAGTCTTGGTGTGATGCTGCAGTGCATCTTGCAGACGGTACACTGCTGCGACTGTGTGTCAGTGGTGGACGGACTGAATGTTGAAGGTGATGGATAGGTGCCAATCAAGTGGGCTTCTTTGTCCTGGATGGTGTCAAGCTTCCTGAGAGCATTCCATCAGAGTCCTGACTTGTGCCTTTCTAGGCGGCGGATAGGCTTTGGGGTGTCAGGTAGTGAGTCACTTGCTGCAGGATTCCTAACCTCTGACCTGCTGTTGTAGCCACAGTATTTATGTGCCTGATCTAGTTCAGATTCTGGACAATAGTAAACCATGCCTCCCCTCCCCGCAAGCAATTGCGCGGTGTGAATGTTACTTGCCACTTATCAGCTCACGCCTGGTTATTGTCCAGGCCTTGCTGCATGTGGACATGGACTGCTTCAGTATCTGAGGAGTCGCGAATGGTGCTGAACATTGTGCAATCATCAGCGAACATCCCCGTTTCTGACCTTATGATGGAAGGAAGGTCATTAAAGCAGCTGAAGATGTTTGGGCCTATGACGCTACCCTGAGGAACTCCTGGCGTGATGTCCTGGGGCTGTGATGATTAGCTTCCAGCAACCACAAGGATCTTCCTTTCTACTCCAGTTTTTCCTGCCAACCTTTGGCCCAATTTATTGGCCAGATCCTTTCTTACCCTATTGAAGTTGGCTCCCATAGTTATCCTAAACCTTATAAGACAATGCTCACTGTACCCAAATGTCCGCCCACTGTCACTTGATCCACTTGGCCCACCTCATTCCCAAGAACCAAGTCTAGCATTGCCTCCTTTCTTGTTGGACTGGACTCATACTGCTGAAGAAAATTCTCCTGAACATGCTCCTCTCTGCCCTTTACACTACCAGTAACTTAGTCGATATTTGGATATTTAAAGTCCCCCATTATAACTGCTCTATAATGTTTGCACCTCTCTGTAATTTCCCTGCAGATTTGTTCTTCTACATTCTTCCCACTAGTTGGTGGTCCATAGACTACACAAAGCAATATATTTGCATCATTTCTGTTCCAAATCAATTCTGTCCTTGACCCTTTCCCCACCGCCACAATGCTCTCCTTAATCAATACTGCCACCCCTCCCCCTTTTCTTCCTTTGACATCTTTCCTGAACACGTATCCAGGAATATTTAATATCCAGTCCTGACCTTCCTTAAGCCAGGTCTTTGTAATAGCCGCAACATCATGTTTCCATATGACATGTGCCTGTAACTCATCAATCTTATTTTCCACACTCCGCGCATTCACTTACATGCATGTAACCCTGATTTAGACTATTACTTCCTCCCTTACTCTGACTCCATCTATTAACTTACTATTCTTTATTTTAGTGCTGTCTTTTCCAGTATTTTGTGCACCCTGGTATTTCTCTCTTGGTTTTCTCCTGATATTTTCTCCTGTTTCCCACACCCCTGCTGAGTTAGTTTAAACCCTCCCCAGCAGCACTAGTAAAGGAAATCAGTCCCGGCTCTGTTCAGGTGCAACTCTTCTGGCTTGTACGGTCCCATCTTCCCCAGAGCCAGTCCCGGTGTCCTATGAATCTAAAGCCCTCCCTCCTGAACCATCTTTCCAGCCATGCATTCATCTGTCTTATCCTCCTATTTCTGTACTCACTTTGCGCTTGTTACTTGGAATAATCTGACTACTTTTGAGGTCCTACTTGCTAATTTTCTGCCTAGCTCCCTAAATTCTGACTGCAGGGCCACATCCCTCTTTCTACCTATGTCATTAATACAATTGTGGACCATGACTGCTGGTAGTTCCCCTTTCCTCGTCAGGGTGCTCTGCAGCCGCTCAGTATCATCCTTGACCCTGGCAGCAGGTTGACAGCAAACCATCCTGTATTTACATCTGCAACCACAATGCCTATCTGTTCCTCTAACTATCGAATCACCTATCCCTGTGAGTCTTCTAGACTTTCTTATAGCCTTGAGGTGCCATGGACTTGGATTTGGCTGTACTCCCTAGATGAACAATCACTCTTATCAGTATTCAGAACGGGATACTGGTTGGAGAGTGGGGTGCACTTGGGACTCCTGTCCTACTTGCATGTTTCTTTTTGACTGCCTGGTGGTGACCTGTTTCCCCCTCTTCCTGCATAATCTTAATCTGTGGAGTGACCGGGTCCATATAGGTGCTATCCATGTAGTTCTCAGCCTCACGGATGCACTGCAGCGCATCCAGCTGCTGCTCTGATACCTGGAGCTCAAAAGCTGCAATTGATCCTACTTCCTGCACAAATGGCTGTGAAGGACACGGGAAGAATCTTGGATGTTCACATTCGAGGTTGGAGCAGCCCTGCCATTCCTTTATTTATTAGTTAACCTTACTACTGCTTAGGAAAAATCCTTACTAATACACCTTACTGGTACAGATAAACCCTACTAATATTTACCAGTGAAGAGTTTCCCCTTGATTTGCATTGACTTCAGTTCTGCTCGGGCTCCTGCTGCCACACTCTGTTAAATGCTGCCTTGGTGTCAAGGGCAGTCACTCCCACCTCACAGCTGGAGTACAGCTACTATTCGCGGATAGGACACACATATCTGGGCAATTTTCCACACTTTATGCCAGTGCTGTAGCTGTATTGGAACAGCTTGACTAAAGGTGCAGCTAGCTTTGGAGCACAAGAATGGCTATACAGTAAGTCCCTGTTTTAAGTTACCTCATTCAGCATGTTTTGCTTTAGTATCATGGGTATAATTGGGCTGGCATGCACACTTAGTGATGGGGCTTTCACTTCAGTGAGATTTCCTGACATGGCCGATGGAATGTGTATGACCTGATCCATTTTGGAGCGGCATCTCCTCAACGGCGCTCAGTCCTCCCCCCCTCCCCCCTCCATCCCGCTTGCATCCTCCCTTTGACCACTCCTGGGCTGTTGCTTGCGGTGAGTGTTCGGGTGAGAAAGTGACCTGCTGGGCATAAGTAGGAGGGGTTAGCACATGTATTTTATATATTTTTTAATTTATTATATTTTAAGATATTTCATTTACGAATATAGGAATTTTAGAATTTACAGTATTTCAACTTGTAGGGTAAAATGTTTCAATGTTTTTTCTGACAGGAAATACCCAATAGAATGCAAGGGCCGCTTTTACATTGGTTGTAATATGAAAATCTGATTTACTTAAAGCTGTTTCACTTAAAGTTGCTCTTTTCAGCAATACAACTACAACTTTAAATGAACCATTACAGTACTAAAGAACTAGAACAGGCCTGATGAACAGAAGTCCTCAATCTGCGTTATTCTATTATTTTATTTCATATCATTCCAATTGATTAGCGTCCTGCATTGTCCCTTAAATCTTCTGTAATTTTATGATTACTGTTGCACATTTTGCTGTCCAAGTGCTATAATCTTGTATTAAAAGTTCTCAATAATCAGTGTATAAACTATTTGTCCTCTCTGGAGAAACCCTAGTTTTTCTTAAACAGAACATTTTGTCGATGCCTGTATTTAACTGCTACGTATGATCAAAAGAAACAGGTTGTTTTTGCAAAATATTCAAACCTAATGGCATAGGATACATTATAGCATAAACCTGTTACTGTTTTACTAAATGCATTTATAAAAGTGAGTGATGAGACTTCTTAAAATCTACCTTGTGATTTTTTTGGGTCAGTGTTTTCTAATATCTCCTTTTTCTCAATCTCCATTTTTGCCTGATGATGTTTTTTGGCACCGTATGGGATTTTTTTTACTTGTAAGGCAGCTTATAGATATAAGTTGCTGACTATTAACAACAATCTCTCAGATATCGCATATGTTACTCAAATGTGTCTTCAAACTAAATAAAGTTTTGGAATTGTCATAACACAGCCATTGTGACCATGCCAGTGCTGATTTTGTTTTTTCAATTAAGCATTCTCAAATATCATACATTTCATTAAACAAATAACTAAGACTTTTAAAATACAGTAGGTCACATAAAATGTTTTAAAATATGATTTAATTATGTAATGAACCACAAATAGGTATGGTATGTTGAAGAATGTTTCAGTAAATATCGTGGATCTCTTCCCAATAATTAATTTCTGTAATCGTTCCTATTTCAACATGGAAGCATGAGTAGGTCATTTAGCCCCTCAACCTTGTCTCCCCATTCAGTGCGATAGTGGTTCAGCTGCAGCTTAACTCTCTATATGTGCATTTGCCCCATATCTCTTGCTGGCTTTGATAAATGTAAATTGATACATTTTAGTAAAAGATTAACAAGTAACTTAACATCAATCGCTATTTGTGAAAGAATTCCAAACTTTTGAGTGTCGTAGCTCCCTATCTTTTTTAATATTGTTATATTCAAATCATCTCTGGTGTTCAACTTCTGAATCTAACAGAGTGCAATATAATTCATCTATCAAGTGCCATGCCACAGGTTCTAATATGAGGAGATTATTTGGATATGTTCATCTGATCACAAAAAGGGAGCAGAACTTAGTGATATAAATTATAAGAGTTGCAAGATTTGTACTGTGTTCTTAATTGTTTACTTTAAATGTTAATTAAAAATTTCAGCTTGTTGCATAATTGAATATTTTGTCACCATAGGTTTCTTACTGGCATATGTCAAGGACTAACACAACAACCAAGTGTGGCACAAAGGCTAATAAAACACTTTGCAAGTAAGAAACAACGTTTCTGTAGCACACAGAACATTTGTTAAAATTGTGAAGTGGATACAGGAAAATTTGTTCATTTTACACTCAGCAAATTTATCTTTAATATGGTTTAAAATGGACTCTCTGTCTTTATTCCAGTATTTTGCCTTAACCATAACTAAAGAACAGACTAATGATCTGATTGATGGTTTTATGGAACCATGATATTCTGTCACTGACACAGATATCATGTTACAAAAGTTGTATTTCTATTTGTCATGTTGATAATTCACATCAGGACTTGTTATAAGTACACCCATCAGCATTCTGAAATGACATTGCACTTTACAAGTCCTTTTTTTGTTTTTGGGATGTCTTTTTAACCAAAGTGAAACCCAGACAGTTCTGGAAAGGATGGGGGTTTGGGGGCAGCAGGTGGTAATTGGATTCCTTGGCTGTGAACTCAGTTCTGAGAAATGGATCTGCTATGGAATTGAGAACTAGAATACAGAGAACTCCTGTTATGGTCAGAAGAAAGAGACCAGGCAAGACAGAAAGGTACTAGTATGGGAAATGATAAACAGACTGTGACAGGAAAGGACAGAGAGTACAAATCTAAAAATAACTCAACAGGTAAGGCTAGACACTACAAAATAATAAAAGGACAAAACCAAAGTCATTGTATCTAAACACAGGTAGCATTCAAAACAAAACATATGAACTGAGTGCAAATAGAAAAAAGTACGACTTGATAGCCATTACTGAGACATAGCTACAGTATGACACAGATTGTCACCTACATATTTGAGGGCTTTGTGACATTTAGGAAGTTAGATAAAGGTGGAGGGGCGGCTCTGTTAATTAATGATGGCATTAACACGTTAGAAAGGGATGACCCAAGTTCAGGAAACCAGAATGTAGAAGCAGTTTGGATTGAGGTGAGGAATGTTAAAGGCAAGAAGCCATTTGTAAGAGTGGTGTACAGGCCCCTTAATTGTAACTACGCAATAGGAAAAGAAGCGATAATGGGAGCTTGCAAGAAAGGTAATGTAACAATCATGGGAGATTTTAATCTATGTGTAGACTGGAAAAATCAGATGGGCAAAGATAGCTTGCATGAGGAGCTCAGAGAATGTTTTTGGGACAGTTTCTTATAACAGCACTGTCTGGAGTCAACCAGAGAGCAGGCTATACTAGACCTGATATTGAGCCACGAGATAGGATTAATTAATAACCTAGTGAAAGCAGCCCTGGGTAGCAACAATCATAATACTATGGAATTTTACATTCATTTTGAGGGAGAAACAAATGTGTCCAAGACTAATATTTGAAAACTTAAGTAAGGACAATTAGGAGGGCATGAAAGCAGAGTTAGCTAAATCTGTTAATTAATGATGGCATTAGCACATTAGAAAGGGATGACCCAAGTTCAGGAAACCAGAATGTAGAAGCAGTTTGGATTGAGGTGAGGAATGTTAAAGGCATGAAGCCACTTGTAAGAGTGGTGTACAGGCCCCTTAATTGTAACTACACAATAGGACAGAGTGTAAAAGAAGCGATAATGGGAGCTTGCAAGAAAGGTAACGCAATAATCATGGGAGATTTTAATCTACATGTAGACTGGAAAAATCAGATGGGCAAAGATAGCTTGCATGACGAGCTCGGAGAATGTTTTTGGGATAGTTTCTGAGAACAGCACTGTCTGGAGTCAACCAGAGAGCAGGCTATACTAGACCTGATATTGAGCCACGAGATAGGATTAATTAATAACCTAGTGAAAGCAGCCCTGGGTAGCAACAATCATAATATGATTGAATTTTACATTCATTTTGAGGGAGAAACAAGTATGTCTAAGACTAGTATTTGAAAACTTAAATAAGGACAATTATGAGGGCATGAAAGCAGAGCTAGCTAAAGTGAACTGGCAAATGAGGTTAAGGGATATGTCAATAGGGATTCAGTGGCAGATGTTTAAAGGGATATTTCAGAATGCACAGAACTGATGCATTCTAATGAGAAGGATAAATTCCAAGGGGAGGACCCACCATCCGTGGTTAGCTAAAAAAGTGATCAAACAGTATCAAACTTAAAAAGCACAGGCGGGTGGCAGGTCAGAAGATTGGAATGAATACGAAGAACAGCAAAGAATGATTAAAAAGGTTAATAAGGAGGTAAAATATAAAGACTGATGGTAAGAGTTTCTAGAAATATTTAAATAAGAAAAGTTAAATAACCAAGTGAGCTTTGGTCATATCGAAAGTGTTTCTGGGGAATTCACAGTGAAAAGTAGGGAGGCGAGAGATGAATTAAACAGGTATTTTGCTTCAGTCTTCATTATAGAGGACACAAGTGACATCCTGGATATTGCTGTAAATCAGGAAGTGGAAGGGAGGGAGGAACTTGAGAAAATTACAATCACCAGGGAAGTGGCATTGAGCAAATAGTTGGGGCTGCGGGCTGACAAATCTCCAGGTCCGGATGGACTTCAACCTAAGGTCTTGAATGAAGTGGCCAGTGAGATGGTTGATGCATTGGTTTTAATTTTCCAAAATTCCCTAGATTTGGCGAAGGAGAGGGAGACAGAAAGCAGGAAACCATAGGCCAGTTAGCCTAACATCTGTCAAAGGAAAATGTTTGAAGCTTTTATTAAAATCGTTATAGCAGGGCAGTTAGACAAGTTCAAGGGAATCAGACAAAGCCAACATGTTTTTGTAAAAGGGAAAATATGTTTAACCAATTTATTGGAGTTCTTTGAAGGAGTCACATGCGCTGTGGATAAAGGGGAACTGATGGATGTACTGTACTTACATTTCCAGAAGACATTTGATAAAGTGTCACATCAAAGGTTATTGCAGAAAACAACATCTAATGGTTTAAGGGGCAACGTATTGGCAAAGATAGAAGATTGGCTGGATAACAGGAAGCAGAGTTGGTATAAATGGGCCTTTTTCTGTTTGGCAGGATGTGACGAGCGTTGGGGCCTCAACTTTTTAACAATTTGTATAAAGGACTTGAATGAAGGGACTGAAGGAATGGTGGCTAAATTTGCTGACGACAAAGATAGTTAGGAAAGTAAATTGTGAAGAGGATGTAAGGAGGCTACAAAGTGACATGGGTTAAATGAGTAGGCAAAGATCTGGCAAATGGAATATAATGTGGGCAAATGTGAAATTGTTCATTTTGGAAGGAAGAATCAAAATGAAGCTTTTTGTCTAAATGGTGAGAGATTACAGAGCTCTGAGATTCAAAGGTATCTGGCTGTCTGAGTGCATGAATCACAAAAGGTTAGTATGCAGGTACAGCAGGTAATTAGGAAAGCTAACAGAATGTTATCATTTATTGAGGGGAATTGATTGCAAAAGTAGGGAGGGCAAAAGTATGCTTCAGTTGTACAGAGCATTGATGAGACCACATCTGGAATACTATGTACAGCACTGGTCTCCTTACTTAGACAATGTTGTAAATGCGTTGGAGGCAGCTCAGAGATGGTTTACTAGCCTAATACCAGGAATGGGCGGGTTGTCTTATGAGGGAAGGCTGGACAGGTTAGGCTTGTATCTGCCATAATTTAGAAGAGTAAGAGACAATTTGATTGAAACTTATAAGATCCCGAGGAGTCTTGATAGGGTGGATGTGGAGAGGATGTTTTTTCTTCTGGGAGAATCGAGAACTAGGGGTCACTGATTAGAAATAAGTGGTCGCTCATTTAAGACACAGATGAGGAGAATTTTTTTCTGAGGATTGAGAGTCTTTGGAACTCTCTTCCACAAATGGTGGTGGAAGCAGAGTCTTTGAGTATTTGTAAGGCAGAGCTGTTCGATTAACAAATGTTACCTGGGGTAGGCAGGAATGTGGGGCTGAGGTAACATTCAGATCAGCCATGATCTTATTGAATGGCGGAGCAGGCTCAAAAGGCCGAGTGGCCTACTCCTGCTCCTAATTCGCATGTTCGTATGAATTGGGCGCATGTGAGAGATGGATGGAGCACAGGAATAGGAGAGGGATAGTGAGAAATTCTATCGTTAGGAGAATAGACAGACAGCCCTGAGCTGTCACAGGTGTCACTCCCCTGTTGTCAGAAGGGAGAACATCCTGGAAAAGATGGGACCATTTCAGGGAATCAAAGGAGACCAGAAAAGATCCATAGTCGGAATCAGAAACACAAAGAAGTTTACAGAGGGAATGTTACATCTGAAGTATTGGACTAAAAACCAGGCTTCAGGGTGGTGATATCCAGATTGTTTTCTATCGAGCTGCTTAAGGAGGGAATTATGAGGCAGGTTAATATTTGGCTGCACAGCTAGAGCAGGAGGGAAGGGTTCACGTTCTTGGGGTATTAGTGAGTTCAGGGGAAGAATAGGGACAACCACAATCTGAATCCACCAACATCAATGGTTTTACAGAACAGGTGAATGGAGCAGTGGGAAGGGCATCAGCTGATGTGACTGGAAGTTGGGATATATTTGTTTTTGACCAGTTTATAGAACTGGAGCTTGAGTATTATGATCTCAGGATTATTACTTAAACCACACGGAAACTGGCATAAGGATGGTTATGGAGCTGAACATGTGGCTGATGGAGTGGTGTGGGAGAGAGGGGTTCGATTTCGTGGGACACCAGCACCACTTCTGGGACTGGAAGGAATTGTACCATTGGGACAGGCTCCACCTAAACTAGTCTGTCAGAAGAGACTGTTACTAAAGTTTAAGCTCAAGGAATTAAAGGCAAATTACTGACCTGGATAGGAAATTGGCTGAGTGGCAGGAAACTGAGAGTAGGCTTAATGGGCAGGTCTATTAATTGGAAGAATGTGGCTCATTGTGTTCCTCCACCCCCCCTCCCAGCCAAGTATCTATGTTGGAGCCTCAACAATTTCCCATATTTGTTAATGACTTGGATAACGGAGTGGAAAGCCCTACATTCAAATTTGGCGATGACACAGATAAGAGTTGATTGAAGTATAAAATTAAAGATGTATCAATTAAATAAATGGACACAGCTATGGCAAATGGATTTCAATATCGGCGTCGTGAGGTCATCCACTTTTTAAAAGGCAAAAATCTAGAAACAGTATAAATCAGGAAATTTGGGTCGCATGTAACATGGGTAACACTGTAAGAATGGGCAACTTCAGTTTACATATAGATTGGGAAAACCTGATTAGCACCAATGCTATGAGAAATGCATTCCTGGAGTGTGTAAGAGATGGATTTCTGGAGCAGTACATTGAAGAACTTATGGGGAGGCAATGGCGCAGTATTGTTGCTAGACTAGTAATCCAGAGACCCAGGGTAATGCTCTGGGGACCTGAGTTCGAATCTATGGCAGATCAAAATCTGGAATTAAAAGTCTGACAATGAAGCCATTGTCGATTGTTGTAAAAACCCATCTGGTTCACTAATGTCCTTTAGAGAAGGACAAAATTGGGAGAGCTGTCTCACAGGCTAGTCAAGCAACAGCCTGTCCCAGATACTACCATCACTGTCCCTGGTCACTGGCATGGGAGGGAGTCCTCAACATTGACTCTGGACCCCATGAAGTCTCCTGGCATCAGCCCAAACATGGGCAAGGAAACCTCCTGCTGATTATCACGTAGCACCCTCCCTCAGCTGATGAATCAGTGCTCCTGCATGTTGAACACCAGTTGGAGGAAACACTGAGGGTGGCAAGGGCGCGGAATATGCTCTGGGTGATGGACTCCAATGTCCATCACCAAGAGTGGCTCGGTAACACCACTCTGGCCGAGTCCTAAATGACTGAGCTGCTTGACTGGGTCTGCAGCAAGTGGTGAGGGAAAAACATACTTGACCTCATCCTCACCAAACTGCCTACAGCAGATGCACCTGTCAGAGTCTGAACCAAATCTGTAACCCGGCATATCTACCCCACTCTACCATTACCATCAAGTCAGGGGATCGACCCTAGTTCAATGAAGAGTGCCAGGAGCAGCACCAGGCATACCTAAAATGAAGTGCCAATGTGGTGAAGCTATGACACAGGACTACTTGTGTGCCAAACAGCATGAGCAGTAAGTCATGGACAAGCCATCCCACAACCAACGGATAAGATCTAAGCTCTGCAGTCCTGCCACATCCAGTTGTGAATGGTGGACAATGGAACAACTCACTGGAGGAGGAGGCTCCACAAATATCCCCATCCTCAATGGTGTAGGAACCCAGCACATCAGTGCAAAAGATAAGGCAGAAGCATTTGTGATGATCTTTCGCCAGAAATGCCGAGTGGATTATACATCTCGGGCTCCTCCGGAGGTATCCAGCATCACAGATGCCAGTCTTCAGCCAATTCGATTCATTCCATGTGATATCAAGAAATGGCTGAAGGCACAAGATACTGCACAGGCTATGGGCCCTGACAATATTCCGGCCGTCGTACTGAAGACTTGTGCTCCTAGCCAAACTGTTCCAGTACAGCTACAACTCTGGCTTCCACCTGGTTATGTGGGAATTTTCCCTGGTACATCCTGTACACACAAAGCAGGACAAATCCAACCTGGCCAATTGCCGCTCCATCAGTCTACTCTTGATGATCAGCAAAGTAATGGAAGGTGTCATCACCAGTGCTAACAAGTGGTACTTGCTTAGCAATAACTTGCTCACTGACGCCTAGTTTGGCTTCCGTCAGGGCCACTCGGCTCCTGACCTCATTACAGCCTTGGTTCAAAAACGGACATAAGAGCTGAACTCCCGAGGTGAGGTGAGAGTGCCTGCCCTTGATATCAAGGTAGCATTTGACTGAGTGTGGCATCATTTGACTGAGTGTGGCATCAAGGAGCCCTAGCAAAACTGGAGTTAATGGGAACTGGAGGGGAAAACTCTCCACTGGTTGGAGTTATGGTTAGCCGAAAGGAAGATGGTTGTGGTTGTTGGAGGTCAATCATCTCAGTTCCACGACATCACTGCAGGAGTTCCTCAGGGTAGTGTCCTAGGCCTTCAGCAGCTTCATCAATGACCTTCATTCCATCATAAGGTCCGAAGTGGTGATGCTTGCTGATGATTGCACAATGTTAAGCACCATTCGCGATTCCTCAGATGTTGAAGCAGTCCATGTCCAAATGCAGCAAGACCTGGACAATATCCAGGTGGAAAGTAACATTCGCACCACTCAAGTGTCAGGCAATGACCATCTCCAAAAAGAGAGAATCCAACCATTGCCCCTTTATGTTCAATGGCATTATCAGCACTGAATCCCCCACTATCAACATCCTGAGGGTTGTCATTAACCAGAAACTGTTTTGGACTAGCCATAAAAATACTGTGGCTGCAAGGACAGGCCAGAGGCTAGGAATCCTGTGGCGAGTAACTTACCTCCTTACTCCCAAAAGCCTGTCCATCATCAACAAGGCACAAGCCAGGAGTATGATGGAATACTCCCCACTTGCCTGGATGAGTGAAGCTCCCACAACACTCAAGAAGCTTGACACCATCCACGACAATGCAGCCCACCTGTTTGGCACCACATCCATTCACTCCCTCCACCACCGACGCACAGTAGCAGCAGTGTGTACCATCTACAAGATGCAGGAAATCATCAAGACGGCTTCGACAGCACCTTCCAAACCCATGACCACTACCATCGAGAAGGACAAGGGCAGCAGATACATGGGAACACCACCACCTGGCAGTTCCCCTCCGAGTCACTCACCATCCTGACTTGGAAATATATCACCGTTCCTTCGCTGTCGCTGGGTCAAAATCCTGGAACTTCCTTCCTAATAGCACTGTGGGTGTACCCACACCTCATGGACTGCAGTAGTTCAAAAAGGCAGCTCACCACCAGCTTCTCAAGGGCAGTTAGGGATGGGCAATAAATGCTGGCCCTGCCAGCGAAGCCCACATCCCGTGAACTAATTTTTAAAACATCCCTAGTCACTGTTTCCTGTTAGTTAACCAATCTTTTATCCAGCTAGTAACCTGTGATATGGCAGCTTATGGGATACATTTTGGAAATCCAAATACATCACACTACTGGTTCTTCTTATCTACTTTGCTTGTTACCTCCTCAAATAATTCTTAAGAACTCTAATCCACCAAATTGTGAGAATGGATGTTATTTTTTAATGTTTTGGGGAATATTATTGTATTCTGTAAAAAAGGCTGGGTGTCTGTATGATTTAATTAAGCTGGGTAAGAGGTTGATAGGAGTCAGGGTGTCTGGAAACATGAAAAGGTTAAAGGTGTTAAGTTTGAGGTACAAGTAAATAGATTAGATCTAACATTTGTATTTTTAGATAAGTTGAGAGGTTGTATGAATGTCAAAGAGGAATCAGAGGTAAAAAGGAAAGTGTTTGCATCTTGCTGGAGTCCGTAAGTAAACAAGTAGTTGTTATTGACCCAAAGGCAAAGACTAGATGGAAACATGAAAGATCTTATCTTTGGAAGGGTTTACATTGCAAAGGGGTATCAGAACAAAGGGATTAAGATGAAAGGGGAAATAGGTATCTTAGAGTTAATGGAGATAACTTTTTTTTAGCTATTGAGCAAGATAGCTGTCAAGCCATTAGGATGGAGTTAGCTGGAGCTGTTGGGAAGTTTTGGGCTGCAGCAAGCTGTTTTATTCTGAAGTGGATTCCATAGCAGAGTGAAAGAGGTTAAAAACAAAAAATTACTGCGGATGCTGGAAATCCAAAACAAAAACAGAATTACCTGGAGAAACTCAGCAGGTCTGGCAGCATCGGCGGAGAATAAAAGAGTCGACGTTTCGAGTCCTCACGACCCTTCAACAGAACTGAGTATAGTTAGGAGAGGGGTGAAATATAAGCTGGTTTAAGGTGGGGGGCGGGGAGAGAGAAGTTGAGGGTGGGGTGGTTGTAGGGACAAGCAAGCAGTGATAGGAGCAGATAATCAAAAGATGTCACAGACAAAAGGATCAAAGAGGTGTTGAAGGTGGTGATATTATCTAAGAAAATGTGCTAATTAAGAATGGATGGCAGGACACTCAAGGTACAGCTCTAGTGGGGGTGGGGTGGAAAGACTGACAAAGTATTAGTTGTAGATTTAAAAATAATGGAAATAGGTGGGAAAAGAAAAATCTATATAAATTATTGAAAAAAACAAAAGGGAGGGGGACGAAATGGGGTGGGGATGGGGGGAGGGAGTTTAAGATCTAAAGTTGTTGAATTCAATATTCAGCCCGGAAGGCTGTAAAGTGCCTAGTCGGAAGGTGAGGTGCTGTTCCTCCAGTTTGCGTTGGGCTTCACTGGAACAATGCAGCAAGCCAAGGACAGACATGTGGGCAAGAGAGCAGGGTGGAGTATTAAAATGGCAAGCGACAGGGAGGTTTGGGTCTTTCTTGCGGAAAGACCGCAGGTGTTCTGCAAAGCGGTCGCCCAGTTTGCGTTTGGTTTCTCCAATGTAGAGGAGACCGCATTGGGAGCAACGAATGCAGTAGACTAAGTTAGGGGAAATGCAAGTGAAATGCTGCTTCACTTGAAAGGAGTGTTTGGGCCCTTGGACGGTGAGGAGAGAGGAAGTGAAGGGGCAGGTGTTGCATCTTCTGTGTGGGCATGGGGAGGTGCCATAGGTGGGGGTTGAGGAGTAGGGGGTGATGGAGGAGTGGACCAGGGTGTCCCGGAGGGAACGATCCCTACGGAATGCCACCAGGGGTGGTGAAGGGAAGATGTGTTTGGTGGTGGCATCATGCTGGAGTTGGTGGAAATGGCGGAGGATGATCCTTTGAATGCGGAGGCTGGTGGGGTGATAAGTGAGGACAAGGGGGACCCTATCATGTTTCTGGGAGGGAGGAGAAGGCATGAGGGCGGATGCGCGGGAGATGGGCCGGACACAGTTGAGGGCCCTGTCAACGACCGTGGGTGCAAAACCTCGGTTAAGGAAGAAGGAGGACATGTCAGAGGAACTGGTTTTGAAGGTAGCGTCATCAGAACAGTCAAAATCAGTCCACCATTAATCCTGCTTCCCCGCCCTCCTCACCTCTAGTTGTTGCTTTTAATCTCTCCTTCCTTCCACTGTATCACAGGCCTCTCCCTCTTTTCTTTCAGATCATTCAATTCAATTAATCGCAGGATGCAGTTACATATTTGAAATTACCAACAACGTCTCACTCAAGCTTTCAACTTCTTCCTTAGCCTGATGTATAACGTCATTGTGTATTTCCCTTCCCGCAGCGAATTTAATCACAATTGTAATCCTCAAGAGCCAGAAGTGTGGTCTGTCCAAATGTGTGACTTGTTACCTTGTGTCAATGGCAGCGGCAGATCTACTGGTCGTTTTCCAGAAATGATATGGAGACACGTTCCATCGTCTGTAAGGAGCAGTTTGAATTCCTGAAGCTCATTCCCGTGTGTAACATCCTCGCCGTCCTGCTGCACGCAGCCACTGATTGTTCTGTCTGCTTTGCCCTCACTTTCAATTTGATCAGTTTGCGGCCATTTATTTCCTGCAGGTGAAAAGTCAATATTGCCGTGAAAAGACGGAGGCTGTGGTTCTTGGAACAGATACCATGTTGAGATGTTTAAAGAACATATTCTGGTATTTTATGTTAAGGGAAGGACACTGGCTGCAGAACTGCCCTGGCTTTGCTTTGTCAGAGCCGAAGTTATGGCCTCTTCGTTCTGGGTGACAATCGAGTCCCTGCATTTACAGGGAGTCCAACTGGGTCTTTCAACATTTTCTGTGTTTCCAACGGGATGTTTCAATATTTCTATTGGGTTCCTGATGGGGAGGGGTTAGACTAATTACAGGGGGCACCTGAGGTTTTTCACTATATTGAGGGAGATGGGGAGGGGTGGAGGGTTGTTGCTGTGTTATGATTTACGTTGAGTCCCTGGGGTGGGTTTCAACATGCTGTGGGTGTCCCTGGGATTGTTTCATAATTTACAGTGGATCCTTGAGTTTGTTGCACGAATCACAGGGTGTCCCTGAGAGGCATTCAATATTTACAGGGTGTCCCCGGGTGTGTTCCAGTATTTATAGGGGGTACCTAGGATTGTTTCATTATTTACAAGTTGTACCTAGGGGTGCTGATTTACAGGGCGTCCCTGGGAGCTGTTTCAGAGTTACAGCGGGTACCTCGGGTTGTGTTTCAATACTTACAAGATGGATTTGGTGTGTTTCAGTATTTTCAGGTTCCCAGGGGGGTTATTTAGTATTAATACGATGGCCCTGGGTAAGTTGCACTATTTACAAAACATTATTGTGGGGGTTTCAGTCTGTGCCCGGAGGCACTATGAGGTTTCACGGTTTACAAGGTTGAGCTGCAGTTATGTGGCGTCCCTGGGGAGGTTTCCATTTCACAGAGTTTCCGGGGGGTTCTCTGAATTTACAGGAGGTGTCTGGTGATGTTTCAGGGTTTAAAGTGGGTCACAGGCTGTGTTTAAGTGTGTACATGGGGTATATGGTAGTGTTCCAATATATGCAGGGGTTCCCTCGGGATCCTTCAGTATTAATAGAGCTGGGGTGATTCATATTTAGAAGGAATCACTGGGGGTGATTCAGTATTTAGAGCGGCTCCCTGGGGATGTATCACGATTCACATTGTGTCCTTCGGGGTTTTTCAGTATTTACAGGAAATCAATGCTGTGTTTCATTATTTAGTGTGCTTCCCTGTGTCTGCTTCATTATTTGCCATGCGTCTATGGGGATGTTTTGAAAGTTACAGCGTGCCCCTGTGTGTTTTTCCGTATTTACAGGGGAGTCACCAGGTGTTTTCTTTTCCAGCATGGGTCGCTGGGGTTTCATAGTATTTTCAGGGGGTTCCTGGGGATGTTACAGTAATGACAAGATGCCTTGGTGTTTTTTTGCTAATTACGGGGCTCTCTGGGTGTCTTTCATTAATTATATTAGTTTCCTGGGAGCGTTTCAATACTTGAAGGAGGTCCCTGAAACGGTTTCTTTGATTACTGGTGGCCTCTGGTGATGCTCTGGCATTTAAAGGGGGTCCCTGGGAGTGTTAGAATAAATGCAAGCATTTCCTGGGGTTGGTTCAATATTTGAATAGAAACATAGAAACATAGGAACTAGGAGCATGGGTAGGCAATTCGGCCCTTTGAGCCTGCTCCGCCATTCATTATGATCATGGCTGATCATCAACTCAATAACCTGCTCCCGCTTTCCCGACATAACCTTTGATCCCTTTCGACCCAAGAGCTATATCTAACTCCTTCTTGAAAACATGCAATGTTTTGGTCTCAGCTACCTTCTGTGGTAACGAATTCCACAGGCTCACCACTCTCTGGGTGAAGAAATTTCTCCTCATCTCAGTTCTAAATGGTCAACCCCATATCCTCAGACTGTGACCCCTGGTTCTGGACTCCCCCACCATCGGGTACATCCTTCCTGCATCTACCTTGTCTAGTCCTGTTAGAATTATATAGGTTTATAAGACATCATCCCTCATTCTTCTGAACTCCAGCGAATATAATTCTAATCGAATCAATCTCTCCACATATGTAAGTCCCGTCATCCCAGGAATCAGTCGGGTAAACCTTCGCTGCACTCCCTCTATAGAAAGAACATCCTTCCTCAGGTAAGGAGACCCAATCTGCACACAATATTCCTGGTGTGGTCTCACCAAGGCCTTGTACAATTTCAGCAAGACATCCCTGTTCCTGTCCTTGAATCATCTGGCTTTGAAGGCCAACATACCATTTGCCTTCTTTACCGCCTGCTGCACCTGCATGCTTACCTTCAGTGACTGGTGTACAAGGATACCCAAGTTTCGTTGCACATTCCCCTCTCTAAATTTATAGCCATTTAGATAATAACCTGTCATCCTGTTTTTGATACCACAATGGCTAACCTCACATGTATCTACATTATGGTGTACCTGCCATGCATTTGCCCACTCACTCAGCTTGTCCAAATCACACTGAAGCCTCTCTGCATCCTCCTCACAGCTCACCCTCCCACCCAGCTTTGTGTCAGCTGCAAATTTGGAAATATTACCTTTAATTCCCTCATCTAAATCATTAATATATATTGTGAATAACTGGGGTCCCAGCATCGATCCCTGCGGTACCCCACTAGTCACTGCCTGCCGTTCGGAAAAAAGCCCGTTTATTCCTACACTTTGTTTCCTGTCTGTCTGCCAGTTTTCTATCCATCTCAATACACTACCCCCAATACCATGCGTTTTAATTATACAGTCCAATCTCTTATGTGGGACTTTGTCGAAAGCCTTCTGAAAGTCCAAATAAACCACATCCACCGGCTCCATCTCATCAACTCTACTAGTTACATCCTCAAAAAATTCCAGTAAGTTTGTCAAGCATGATTTCCCTGTCATATTCCATGCTGACTCTGTCCGATGCTGCCACTGTTTTCCAAGTGCTCAGCTATTAATTCCTTTATAATGGACTCAAGAATTTTCCCCACTACTAGCGTCAGGCTGACTGGTCTATAATTCCCTGTTTTCTCTCTGCCACCCTTTTTAAATAGTGGGGTTACATTAGCTTCCCTCAAATCTGTAGGAACTGTTCCAGAGCATATAGGATCCCGGAAGATGACCACCAATGCATGCATTATTTCTCGGACCACTTCCTTAAATACTCTGGGATATATATTATCAGGCACTGGGGATATATCGGCCTTCAATCCCATCAATTTAAACAACACCATTTCCCTACCAATACTGATTTCTATAAGTTCCTCCCTTTCACTAAACCCTATGTTTCCCAACATTTCTGGTATGTTATTACTGTCCACCTTTGTGAAGAACCAAAGAATGTATTTAGTTTAGAATGGGGTCACTTTTGATGTTTCTCTTTTTTCACTGTTTCATTGGGAGTGTTTCATTATTCACAGGGAGTCACTGGGGTATATCATTAATTACATAGCGTCGCTGTGTGTGTTTACCTATTTTCCGAGGATCCTAGGAGTGTTTCAGTATTTCAGAGGGTTTTTCAGCGTTAACGTGATTTCCGTAGTTTTTTTTTCAGTAAACACATGAGGTAACTATGTTTGTCATAGTATTTGCAGTTATCCCTGCTTGTGTTTCAGCATTTTCAGGGTGTCGCTGAGTGTATTTCAGCATTTCAGGGAGTCCCTGAGTGTTTTTAAATGCTTACCGCGGGTCCCTGTAAATGTTTTCAGTGCTTCAGGTGTTCTGTGGGGGCGTTTCAGTATTTACATGGGGTTCCCGGGGCTGATTCAATATTTACAGCCGGTCCTTGGGGGTGTTTCAGTATTTATAATGGATTCATGGCAGTTTGCTCGATTATTTACTGGGGTACCTGGGAATGTTTCAGTATTTACAGGGGGTGCCTCTGCGTGTGTCATTCTGCACAGGGTCCCTTGCAGGAATTTCAGTGTTTCGGTTGGGGCGCTGGGTGTTTTTCACTATTTACAGGGTGACCCTGGGGTTCATTATTTCCATGGTGTCCTTGGCGATTTTTCAATATTTGCAAGGAGCCAATGAGGATCTTTATTGTTTACAGGTGTTCGCTCGGTGCATTTGAGTGTTTGTCCGGGTTCCCAGGGGTCTTTTTATTTTTTTTTGTGTGCCCTGGGAGTGTTTCTATATATACAGGGGATCGCTGGCTGTTTTTATCTGCATCACTGCGGACGTTTCAGTTATTACATGTTGTCCCTGACAGTGTTTAGCTATTTACATGGGTCTTTGCTGCTATTACACTCTTTGCATGGGGTTCCTGTAAATGTTTTAGAATTCACAGGAGGTCCATGGGAGTTATTTCAGTATTTACATTCTCACCCTTAGGTGGATCATTTTTTAAAGGGGGTGCCTGGCGTCGTTTCGCTATTTCCAAGGGACCCGGTGGCCGTTCGGTGGCGGGGTGGGTGGGGTGGGGGGAGGTGATTCAATATCTACCGGGTGCCCCTTTGGCTTTTACGATACTCGCAGGGGTTCCCTGGCAGTTTTCATTATGTGTCTGTTTCTGTATATACAGACTTCCCTAGTTGTGTGTCATTAATTGCAAGTGGATCTTGGGTTCTTGACATTGTCTACAAGGATTACCGTTTTATTGCGGAGTGTGCAGGTGTTGTGAGAAGAATATCATTATTGGCAGAGGCTTCTCCGTTTTCAGTGCCAATATTTGGAACACGTCCCCCTGGAGTCCGTCAATTTTTACTGGGGACCCTAACTGGGGTTTTTCAATATGTACAGGGATCATTTTCAATATTTTCATGAGCACCCTGGGGTGATTCAGCGTTTGTAAGGTTTTCCTGGGGCATTTAAAAATATTTCAAGGGTTTCCCTAAGTTAGTTGCAGTATTTAGAGGAAGTACCTGTGTTAGTTTCATTATTTAGAGGGGGTCCTTGGGTGAGTTTCAATAGTTACAGATTATCCCTGACAGAATTTCAGTGCTTAGATGGTGCCCCTGGGGTTTATCAGTATTTACGTGGAGTCGATGGGGGCATTTTCAACATTTACAGTGGGCTCCTGTGGTGCTTTCATTATTGACAGTCGGCTCATTGCTATTTTCCATTATTTATAGGGAGTCCCTGAATTTGCTTCAGTAATTGCAGGCGACCATCTGTGCCTGCTGTCATTTAAAGGGGATCACTAGGAGTGTTCCAGCACCTACTTGGCGTCCAGTAGGGGTATTTCTGTATTTACAGGGGACACTGGTGTTGTTTTAATGTTTAAAGGGTTAGGGTTGGTGTTGATGTTTCAGTAAAGAGGGCGATGTGGGAGGTGTATTTGGGAGTATTCCAATATGTGCATTCGTTGCCTGGGGATGTTTCAGTATTTGCTGGAAGTTCCTGGGGGTGATTCAGCATACACTTGTTGCCGCTGGGTGTGATTCAGTGTTTGCATGGGGGTTCCTGCTGTTGATTCATTGTTTCCTTTTGGTTCCTGGGGGTTTTTATGATTCACCTACTGTGCTCGGTGGTGTTTCATTATTTGCAGGCCTTTGCTGTGTGTCTGTCACTGTTTGTCGAGGAACACTGGGGGTGTTTCAGTGTTAACAGGGTGTCCCTGAGTATAATTTCAGTTTTGCAAGTATTCCGGGAGGTGTTTCAGTATTTAGAGGGGACCTCTGGGGGTGATTCGGTGTTTGCAGTAGCCAGCTGGAGATTTATCACTATTTACACTGTGTCCTTGGTTTATTTTCAGTATTTACAGGAAATCGGTGGTGTGTTTCATTACTTACTGAGCTTCTCGGTGTGTGTTGCAGTATTTTCCGGGGATCCATGGGGGTGTTTCGAAATTTTTTGGGTATCCATGGGTGTGTATCCATATTTAAAGGTGGTCGCTGGTTGTTTTCTTCAGTGTTCAAAGGAGGTTTCTAATTATTTACAGGAGCTCCCTGGTGGTTTTTCATTATTTACATGTGTCCCTTGGTTTTTCATTAATTACATGGGGCTGCTGGGGATTTTCAGTGAAAACTGGGGGTCCCTCGGCGTTTTTCAGTATTTGCAGGGGGTCCCTGGAAGCTCTTTCCTATTTGCATGCGGTCTCTGGCCTTGTTTCGGTATTTGCCGGGGTTACCTGGGAGTGTTTGAATAAATGCAGGCATTCCCTCGGGATGATACAGTATTTAAATGGCGTCCTTTGGGATTTTTCTCTATTTTCATTGTGTCCTTGGGAATATTTCAGTATTCTCCGTACTGCCGGTATTGTTCTAGAATCTACAGAATTAGCAAAAAAACTTACGGATGCTGGAAATCCAAAACAAAAACAGAAACAGAAATATCTGTACAAAACTCAGCAGGTCTGGCAGCATCGCCGGAGAGGAAATCATTCTGTTGAAGGGTCATGAGGAATCGAAACGTCAACTGTACTCTTCTCCACCGTTGCTGCCAGACCTGCTGAGTTTTTGCAGGTATTTCAGTTTCTGTTTTTGTTGTACAGAATTAGTACTCTGAGATGTAAACTATCGGGCCCTGGGGGTTTATCGGTCTTGTTTCTCATTAAATTCTACAGCACTAATACTCATTTCCTTCAGTTCCCCCTCCTCAGTAGAACCTTGTTTGTCAGTATTTCTGGGAAGTTACTTGTGTTTTCCACCGTGAAGACGGAACTAAAGAATTGTTCTATTGCTCTGCCATTCCCTTGTCCTTTGTTGTAAATTCTCCAGTTTCAGACTCTAACGGCCTATATTTGTCTTCAATAATCTTTTTTTCTTTCCTTTATACGTACTTATATAAACTTTTGCAGCTCACGTTTACATTGTTCACAAGTTTTCCTCTTGCTCTATTTTTCCCCTTTAATCAATCTCTGGGTTCCCCTTTGCTTAATTCTAAAATGCTCCCAACTCACATGTTAGCTACAATCTTTAGCAACTTTATATGCCTCCCCTTAAGAGCTAATACATAATTATAATGATATAGTGGGGGTTATGCCGGGCCATGAGGTTACAGCATGTGGCCGTAAACAATTCTGCTGCTGCTGATAGCCCACAGCACCTCATAGATGTCCAAATTTCAGATGTTGATGTGTTAGAAATCTACCCCATTTAGCAAGATGCTGGATTCTGGCAGCACGATTGATGGTATCCTCAAGTTGAAGACATGAAAACTAATTTATGAAGGATGACATTGAAGCCAAACTTTGTTCAATCTTACAGTCGGTTTGTGGAAGATGGCATTGAAGTCAACATTTGTTTAATCTTAAATTTATACACTGAACGAATTATTATAATCATAATATAGTTGTCGTCCTCATCATCATCATCAGTTCTTCGAGATGAAAATAACTCCTGCCATACTTCATTATACGTGTGCCCACAGGTGTCCCAGCAGACAATCCTGGAGCCACAGGCGTTCGTGCCTGGAGAACAGGATTTTCCCTGAGGAAGGGAATATCTCGAGTCAGGGTTCTTTTCTCACCCCTTCTGCTTTTGTCACTTTACCACATCAAATTAATTGCGGTCAGTCTGTGACACTGCGGTAGCTTGTTGGATGAGATAGTGCCACATGGCATGATTATCAACAACTTTCTCCCATGCACCCATATCAGTTTTCCCTCCTTTTCAATGTGGCCATCAGAGTCTTTAAAACGTTTTATCTGTCCTCCTTGAAATTAGATGTCATCCTCAAGTTACGAAAAGAGGATCTGCTTCAGAAGCTGATTGTTTGACATGTGGATTCACTGTCCAGACAAGTGGAGCTGATTTCACATGGTCAGGGTTGTGATAATGGTGGAATTGTTTCTAGTGAAGATGCTGGAATTTGTTCACCTGAATTACCATTTGACATTGACTATCCTGCAGAGACACCATTAGTGGAAAATCTCCAGCAGCCGGAGGTGTCTTTGGTAGGCGACACAAGTCTCACTGCCATATAATAAGGTAATGATAGCAAAAGCATTGTTGGTCTTCCTCAAACTCTCTGACCTTTTTTTACAAACATCTGGGATGAGCAGGTCCTACATCCAGACTTCAGCAATGCCATCGCTGCTCCGCTGTTTGAGAAGGGTGACAAATCAAATTGTGGGAAAATAGAGACCTAGCCATTCTGTCCACTGTGGACAGAATTCTCACATGAATTCTCCTGAACTTCCTCCTGCCTCACAGCGAATCCATCCCTCAAGAAGCCAAACGTGGTTCCCGGTCTTCAAGGGTAAACACAGGCATGGTGTTCGTCACTTGACAAGGCCTAGAAAAGTGCCTTGGCCGTCACACGGCCTTTGCTGATCAATCAAAGGCCATTGAACCATCAAGTGGGAAGCACTTTGGAAAGTCCTCCAGAGATTTTGATGCCCAGTAACGTTTATTTTGAAATGTGGTCAGTTGTCCTAATGTACGAGAAGGGGCAGCTATTTAACAGGCAATAAGACACAAGCAGATAATCTGTTTTGATACGATTTTTATGGGTGGATAAATATTGGGCAGGACACCGGGGAGAGCTCCCGGTCCTTGTTTTAAATAGTGGCATGGTATATTTTTCATCAGCCTGAGCAGGGAGCTGAGATCACGATCACTCTCAAACCAATAGACATCCTTTTTAGCATCACCCATACTCTGAGGAAGAAAAGATAGACAGAAAACAGAAATGAGATCAATGTGTTTGTAATTCAGTAAATGGCACTTGGTCAGGTCTGTGATTAGAGGGAACATCATTCTCCACTAAAAATACTGTCGACACAATTTGCTTCAGCAGCCCCTCGTGTTTACAGCCCTGCTGTCAACTTCATAAGATAAAACGAAACGATTGATCTGCCTCAAAAACTGTTGGATGCTCGTAGTATACGTGAGATACGGACTCAATAGCTTCTGCAGTCACTGAATAAGAAATTCATACATAAGATAAAAGCAAAAAACTGCGGATGCTGGAAATCCAAAACAAAAACAAAAATAACTCGAAAAACTCAGAAGGTCTGGCAGCATCTGCGGAATTGAGCACAGTTGACGTTTCGGGTCCGAATGACCCTTCAACAGAACTAAGTAAAAGTAGAAAAGAGGTGAAATATAGAGGGCCAGTGATAGGTGGAGACAACCAAAAGTTGCCATAGACAAAATGACAAAGAGGTGTTGAAGGTGGAGATATTATCTAAGGAATGTGCTAATTAAGGGTAGAAAGCTGGACGAGCAAGGTACAGATAGACCTAGTGGCTTTGGGGTTGGGGGACGGGATCGATATTGGCTAAAAATAGAGATAAAACAATGGATGGAAACACACTTAAAAATAATGGAAGTAGGTGGGAAAAGAAAAATCTATATAAATTATTGAGAAAAAAAGGGGGATCGGAAAGGGGGTGGGGATGGAGGAGTGAGTTCAGGATCTAAAATTGTTGAACTCAATATTCAGTCCAGAAGGCTGTAAAGTGCCTAGTCGGAAGATGAGGTGCTGTTCCTCCAGTTTGCGTTGAGCTTCACTGGAACAATGCAGCAAGCCAAGGGAGAATTCATAGAGCCTGAATTGAATCAATTTTGTCGATCGTGTCGGTGCTGCCTCTGAAAGAGCGATTTCATCCCCCCCTCCCTCCCTCCCCATCCCCACACCCCAACCCCAGCACCCATCAGTATTTCTTCCGGTTGCCTTTTGAAACTCACTATTGATTCAGCTTCCACAATTTCTTCAGGCTGGAATTCCAGATTCTAACACCTCTGCTTTTAACAATGGCCACTTTATGCCCCCTGAGATTATTTCATCAAATATTCTAAATCTTGTTACTGTTGTCACGATTCACTGTGGATAGTGCACTGTACTCTCGAGTCCGAATATTCCTCAAAGAGCGCCAGGTATGGAATGGTTGACGGGCCATATGATTGCCCCAATTCTAACTTCAATTTAGGTTAACAAAATAAGAGCACCAGGCTTGTAAACTGAATAAAATAACTGTTTATTGACCAAATTGCCTTTAGGTAGTGGCAAACGAAAGAAATGTTCACTGCTAACTTCCAGCTCTAAATCTTAAATACTACCTGCTTCTTAAATACGCCCCCACAACACACACACACACATACACACACACACACGTACAAACAGACGACAAACAACACATACAAAACATAAATTTTAAGGTTGGGTTAAAACATTTCAATAACAACAATCTGGAGTACAGAATTCAAAGGGTTGATTTTGATCGATATCGTCCAAATACCTTTCAGTTGCCTGTTGATTTCACGAGGTGGTTTTCAGCACTTTCAGTTTTTCGTCCATTGGTTGGGAACTTGTTTTTCAATGTCTCAAACATTGGTTATCCTCTTTTCGTTTTTAAAGTGGCTTCCTGGAATCGAGAGTAGGTGATAGAGATATGAAGATAATACATTTTAGATGTTTTCCCTTTGCAGGCCAGGAGTTTTCTGCTACAAGCTACCACAAATACCCTGATAAGGTGCCAAACAAATGCTGCTGCAAGGCCCCGCCTCTCCATTTATTGCATATCTCCAGTTAACCGAACTGTGTATATTCGCCCTGAAGTATACTACTATCCTCCTCCTTATTTGCATTTCTCGCTTCCTGTTATCTGCAAGTATGAACTTATGACATATGAGGAGAAGTAGGGCATTGGGTCCATTAATCCTGCTCTGGTGTTCAATATGATCATGGATGATATGTTTGTGATTGGAATTCTACGTTCCAATGTGCCCCGGATAACTTTTGATTTCCTTGCCTAACAAGAACCTTCCTTTCTCTGTCTAAAAGTTATTCAGCGACCCGTCCTCCACCGCCTTCTGAGACAGAGAGTTCCAAGGTTGCAGACTATCTGTGGGAAGAAAAACATATATTACCAGCTGTGTCCAAGAGGGCAACTCGTAATTTTATAATTGTGTCCCTGGTTCTTCTAATCATGTACTGTATACAAAATCTTTGTTTCATTTATGTGCATCATAATAAAAAAAAAACAGTGGCCCTAATATCGATACCTTGGGAACTTTACGGCATACTCCTCTCCAGTCTGAATCCCCATTGATCAACACTTCTCTCTGCTTTCTTGTTTTAGTCGCTGCCATATACACACTGTCACTGTCTCCTTAATACATGGGGTTAATTTCAATAACAGCTCCAATAAATTACAATTGAACACACATTTTTGTAAGTACATGTCTTTAAATTCCACCTCATCAACGCTGTCCATTACGTTATCAAAGATTCCATCACGTTTATCTGACATGATTTCCAATTAATATATCTATGCTTCTGGCCATCTATGAGCACATGTATTTTCCAAGGCACGAATTATTTCCCCAGCTTATGGAATTTAAATGCTTCTCCCATGTTTGACGGAGGTTACTCTGGCGGCTCTGCAGTAATGTGATTTATCTCTCTCTTCTTTTATAAACCGAATGGAACACAGGCAACCCTCCAGTCCGCAGAAAACACTCCCATACACAAGGTGCATCTAAAGGTTATGGTCAAAGCCTATATATTTTCCATCATTCCTTTCCACAGTGACCCTCGTATTTCCCATTAAAGCCATGTAAATGTTCTACCTTACTGTGAAATGAATTGCGTTATATTGAAAGTGAAACCTGTTTGTTCAGTGACTGTAGGATTCCTCTGATATTAATAAGGGACACGATTTAATATGCTACGCCATAATGTCTACGGGAGCAACACCACTGACACTGGAAGGAATCAGCGGCTCCAGAGAGAGGGAGAGGAGGGATCAGAAACTGCGAACCATAGATCGGAATGCTCCAAAAATGGATCAGAATCTGAAGGCAATTGATTGGAATGTTACACCAATGGATTAGAATCTGAGAGCAATAGATTGGAATATTCCAACAATTGGTCAGAATCTGAGAACAAGTTTGGAAAGTTACAATTTTGGATTAGAATCTGAGAACAACAGATTGGAATGCTCCACAATGGATCAGCATCTGAGAACAATAGAACTAAATGTCCCAGCAATGAACAGAAGCTTATCCCAGAGCCTTGACTGGCTTTCGCAAGATTGGATACCTACAGCATGGCGAATCGAATACGTTCTTATGGTTATTCAAGCAGGTTACTCTCCCATTCTGGATGTTTTTGGTGTTCCTAGTAAGTCTCTATATCCAGCTATTTTTTCTATAAAGCATTTTTAACTGTATAACTGTTCTTTCCATTTTACTTTTGTTAAGGTTGAAGCCATTCTCTTCAGTTCCAGTCACAAACTCAATTTCCTATCAACCATTTCCACTCCACTCCCGAAATGATATCTGAAGCTGCTTAGAACCTCCCCGCTTCATACGACCCCATATCCTCTCCATCCCCAATCATGCACACTGCCCCCACCACCAGCTCACACATCAGCAACTCTGCCTTAGCCCAGCTGCTGAATAAACACCCATCGGTCTCCTGATAAATCCATTCCCGAGTATTCCAATGTTATCTTGGCCACAAAAACTTCATAAACTTGAGCTCCCCCTAGGCTCTGCTGTCCCTATCCTAACTCACACAAAATCCCGTTCAGCAATCATCCCAGAGTTCACTGATCTACATTAGTCCCTGTTCTGACAGAAGATTAATTTTAATATTATGTTTCTTGTGTTTGAATCATTTCATTGCCGGTTGCTACAATTATTCTCGTGCTCCAGTTGGTTCTCCATGATCGAATTATCCCTCTTTCCCTATTCATTTAATTCTGTGATTGGAAAGTTAACAGAGATGCTGTGAATGCTTTCCTGGAGGGTGTGTTGCGATCTCCTGCATATATTCAGGGAGAATAGAGGATTTGGTGACCCAACACTATATGATGTATGGGAACTATGGTTACAGTGCGTCTGGGTCTGTTAATTGACCATTAAATGGAGCAGAGGTTGCAGCGAGGGGGAGCTATGTGAAGGTTGGGTTGCGGGGAGGCGTGGGCGTGTTGGCCTCTGCCTTATCAATCCAGGGTTTTCAAAAAGCACTTGAGCAGCCTACACCTAACTCAGGTTCAGAGCGTGAGGCGACCTGATTCCACAAGGAGGTGGTCACAAAGCTGTGTCACCTTCTTCATCACGGCCTGCAGCATCTCACCAGATTAAGGACTTTGCTGTCAGTGGCCGTTAACATCACCATTTTACTGAACTTCTGTGCATCAGGAACTTTGCAGACATAAGCTGGTGATATATCTATCACTTCCCACTATGCTGTCCATCGATATATCCACTGGGTGACAGAGACTACCTGTGCCCGTTGAGTTGAATACATCATTATCTAACTCAGCAGGGAGGAGTAGAGTTAGTTTCCCCATGGGTTTCCCAGGATAGCTGGTTTCCCATTGGTGTACATGGTTCTGCTGATTCTCCACATCAAGGGGGAGAGGTGCAGGAACTGAAAGAACTCTCACTCCAAAAAAATGTTTTATTTATAAATGTATACATAAACATATATATATATATATATATATACTTTAAAAATAAACATTCACGGACATGGACGTCACTGGCTCGCTGCTCTTCAGAAGGTGGTGGTGAGCTCCCATAATGTACAATTACTGTGTGAACACGCACAGTACATCATGTTTCTGAATGCCTTCCGCCCTAGCAGCAGCCACGATGAGTTCTTTATGAAGCAGTCAGAATTCCCCAACGCCTTCGGAAGTTCAAATGGAGCTGAGTGTGCGTTCTCAGATGTTAATCCCGATACATGTTCAAAAAGCCAAGCGAACTCACCTCTCATTTCTGCCAAACAACCATGTGAAATTAACACATCTTCACCAAGTACAATAGAGCCACCAGGAACATGGTTGTGCAGACCATCGTTGTAACGAATCAATGCATCTGATTACTGAACCGCTCAGCATAAAGCCTCCAGTACATGCAAGTGTTCTGCTGCACCCTTCATATCATCAAGATCATGAGGGCACAGACCACCAGGAATAGGGAGGACAGGTCAGGGAGAGGAGGAGGAGACCGGGAGGATATTATCATGGCAGCTTCAGCACAGGCAGGCTGTCGTAGAGTGGTTCCCAAAGGACTGCTTCCATTTCCCGGATGCATTCCAAATTCTCCACTTTTAGATGCATGCGAAACACCCCATCTCAGATTCCCCTTGGCCAATATCTTGTATTAAAAAGCAGTAACAGAAATATTTTCATTAACAACTTTATCGAACAACACACCCATTGAGACAAACAAAAATGTACTAATCACCCGGGTGTATTCCTTTAGTGCCTGTCGCTTGTGTTTCTGAATATTGCCCAGGGCCCCTCACACTGCTGTCCCAGTGACTGCAACATGGCTGGTGAAAGCTTGTTGACTTTAACCAGGGGAGAGCGCAGCTGGCCTTGGAGGACGTTTTCGGGCAGTTCTGGGGCTTGAGGGCGCACATGGGAACGGCACAAGCTCCACTTGGGTAGCAGAAGTGTCTGGGCTGAATGATTGGAAACAACAATGACACTGGGGAACCGCTGTGAATGGAGCCAAAAACTGTCATCCTGAGGGAGGACAGGACGTTCGTGATCCATGGGAAACCCTACCTCCCACGGGACGGAACTTCATCAATCCTAGTAATCTGCTGGAGAACAGATTGCTGGACTTCTGAGATAAACTGCAAAACCCTTTGAGCATTGAGATCCAAAGCCACGATGATTGCAGCCCGAACCTGCATGGCAGCAAGCAGACATCTCAGGAGAGCAGTCTGAGCTTCCACTGTGAAACTGAAATATTGGATTTTCTTGCAGCCTGTGCCGTAGTGGAGATGAGACACTGTCCTCGAGGCACTATATCACAGCTGGGGCCGCTAGTCATGGAGCTAGTGACCACTTCCACAGTTCTCATCAAAGTTTTCACCTGGGTTCCATATGTCAGAATCGGCCTGTGATCTCAACTTCTGGTGAGATAGTATACGATCCAATTGACCTCGTCCTCACAAAGCTAGCCATCATATAATCATCTGTCATGGCTGTTTAATTGGAGTGACCACTGCAAAGGCCTTTGGAGATAAAGTATCATCTTCCCATTGCGGATGGCCTCCGTGGTGTTGTGTGGCACTACCACCATGCTAAATGGGTTAGATTTCGAACGGATCTAGCAACTGAAGACTGGGTTATTGTGAGGCACTCTGGGCCATCAGCAGCAGAATTGATCTCGTGCAAAATCTGTACCCTCACGGCCCGGCATAACACCTACTCTACAATTTCTAGCAAGCCCGGAGATCAAGCCTGGTTAAATGAAGAGCGCAGGAGGACATTCCAGGAGCAGCACCAGTCATAGCTAAAACTGAGCTGTCGACCTGATGAGATAACAACTCAGGACTCGGAATTACTTGCATGCCAGACAGCGTAAGCAACAAGTGATAGACGGAGCTAGGAGATTCCACAATCAACAGATCAAATCTAAGCTCTTCACTCCTCCCTCACCCAGCCGTGAATGCCGCTGCACAATTACATGACTCATTGAAGAAGGAGCCTGCACGAATATCTTCACCCTCAATGATGGGGAAGCCCAGCACATCAGTGCAAAAGACAAGGCTCCAGCATTTGCAACAATCCTTAGCTAGGAGTGCCGAGGGTATGATACATCTACATCTACTTCAGAGGCCCCAAACATCATGGATGACAGTATTCAGCCATATCGGTTAAAGACACGTGATGGCAAGAAGCGGCCGAAAGCATTGGATACTGCAAAACGGCACTTGCTTAGCAATAACTTGCTCACTGACGTCCAGTTTTGGTTCTGCCAAGTTCACTCAGCTCCTGAATTTATTACAGCCTGGGTTAAAAAAATGGATCAAAGGGCTGAACTTTCAAGGTACGGTGAGAGTGACTGCACTTGACATCAAGGCACCACTTGACCGAGTGCAGCATCAAGGAGCCCAAGCAAAACTGGGTCAATGGGAATCAGGAGGAACAGCCTCTGTTGTGTTGGAGGCATACGTAGCACAAAGGAACATGGTTGTGGTTGTTGGGGGTCAGGCATCTCAGCTGAAGAGCATCTCTGCAGGAGTTCCTCAGGGTAGTGTCCTCATCCCAAACATCTTCAGCTGTTTCATCAATGATTTTCCTTCCATCATAAGTTAAGAAGTGGGAGATGTTCGTAGGTGAACGCACAATGTTCAGCAATGTTCGTAACTGCTCAGATACTGAAGGAGCCCATGTCCAAATACAGGAAAACTTGGGCAATATCCAGGCTTTGGCTGACAAGCGGGAAGTAACATTCTCGCCACATAATTTTCTGGAAATGACCATCCCCAACAAGAGAGAAACCAAGCATCGTCCCTTGTTGTTAAATAGCATTTCCACTGCCTACATCCTTGGATTTCCCATTGACAAGAAACATAACTGGACGAGCCGTATAAATGCTATGGCTAAAAGAACAGGTTAAAGCCTAGGAGTCTTGTGACGAGTATTGCACCCCCTGGCTGACCAACATCTACAAGGCACAAGTCAGGAATTTGATTGATTACAATCTACTTGCCTGGATGAGTGCAGCTCCCACAACACTCAAGAAGCTTCAAACCATCAGGAAAAAGCAGCCCGCCTGATTGGCACCACATCCACAAACAATAACTCCCTCCACCGCCAACGCAAAGCAGCAGCAGTGTGTACCATCTACAAGATGTTCTGCAGGAATTCACCAAGGCTCCATCGAAAGAATCTTCCAAACCCAACACCACTACGATCTAAAAGGACAAGGGCAGCAACCTGGCTTGGAGATTTATCGCCGTTATTTCACTATCGCTGGGTCAAAATTCTGGAACTCCCTTCCTAAAAGCACGGTGGGTATAGCTACACCACATGGGCGGCAGCGATTCAAGAAGGCAGCTCACCACATCGTTCTCAAAAGCAAGTTGGGACGGGCAATAATTGTTGGCCCAGCCAGCGAAACTGGAATCCCATGAAAAACTAAAAACAAATCAAATTATCACCCCTTGACAGTAACATCGCAGAACTCCCACCATCAGCAATCTGTGGGTTACAAATGACCAAAACCTGAAATGGACTAGCCATGTACATGCTGTGACCTGGTCAGGCCCAGAGCAGGTCAGGGGCTCGGAATCCTATGGCAAGCAATTCACCTCCTGACTCCACAAAGACTATCCACTATCTAAAATACACAAGTCAGGAGTGTGTTGGAATGCACACCCCCACCAATCCCGATCCCCCCCCCGACCCCCCACCACAAACCACCCCTCCAACACCCCCACCCCCGGCCCCACTTGCAGGGATGAGTGCAGCACCAGCAACGCTCAAGAGGGAGGAGAGTATGAGAGGAGGGCACTGGGCCATGCAGTCAGCAGCACCTGGATGAGAGCGTGAGTGAAGGACACTGAGATAAACAGTGAGCAGCACCAAGAGGAAAGTGTGAAGGGAGGACATCAGAACAGGCAGTCAGCAGCACAAAGAGGACAGCATGAGTAGAGGGCACTGCCAATAGGAAGTGAGCAGCACCGATAGGAAAGTGTGAGGGAAAGACTTTGGAACAGGCAGTCATCTGCACCTAGAGAAGATTAGTGGAGCTATCAAACAGCGCAAGAAGAGGTGTGAGTTCAGGAGCAGAGTTGACTCAGGAAGTTCAGTGAGCAGGGAAAAGTTGCTCCTTTCCTCTTCTACCTTTCCTCAGAAAGAAGAGCTGTGGCCTTGGTAAGTAGGAACTGGCTAGTAAATTAGAACTCTGTAATATTTTTTTAACCAAGTAGCGATGCTTGGATTTAACTGAGAAGCGTCAGGAATAATGGTAATTTAAGGAAATTATGATAAACTAATAGAAATAGTAAAAAAGTAAAATAACGTAGGAAAGTAGAATTAGGGCATGGCATGGCAGCTTGGCTCAGTGGAATATGTGTCTTGTAATACGCTCAATGTCATGGACAACTACCGCTGTCCTAGATCACCACATTTACAGGAAGTGCTGCGAGCTGCAGAGGCGTGAGCTCTGGGTTTCAGAGGTGGTGCGGGGCCTAGACTCACAGCAACTTCTGTGAGGCTGATAGCAACGTGGGATAGCACATTCAGAAATGTAGTAAATCCACAACTTATGGGACTAGAGATGGAGGTGGAATGGGTGACGGCCACGCAACCAAGAGAGGGAGACAGGTAATGCAGAAGTCCCCTTGGGTGCCGCTTTCAATCAGTTTTCAATCAGTTGGAAGCTGTGCAGAGGAAAGCTATTCAAAGGAGGCAGTCAGATTTAAGTTTGTGGAACCACGAGTGGCTCGTCTGTACAGGAGGGGAGGAATAAGAAAGCAGGAGCTATAGCGATAGGGAATTCATTGCTTCAGGGAGGAGGGAGGCACTTATGCGGCTGCAGACGTGACTTCAGGATGCTATGTTGCCTCCCTGGTGCCACAGTCAATGGTGTCAGCGACCAGAACATTCTTTTGGTGGAGGGTGAACAACCAGAGGTTGTGTTCCGTATTGGTACCAATGACTTGATAAGAGAGGGATGTGGCCCTGAAGTCAGAATTTTGAGTGCTAGGTAAAACGTTGGAAAACAGGACCTCGAATGTAGCAATACTCCCAGTGCCGCTAGCCAATGAGTGCAGAAATAGAAGAATAAGGCACATGAATGCCTGGCTCGAAAGATAAGGCAGGAGGGAGGGCTTCAGATCCCTGGGACATCTCGACTGGCTATCAAGGAGTTGGCGCCTAAACAGACCGGACGGGTTGCAGCCAGACAGAGCTGGGAAAGTATTTCCTTTTCTGTCGTTCTGCTGGTGCTTTTGGGAGGACCTTAAACTAACACAGCAGGGGTATGGGAAACGAGGGATAATTTTAGAGATGTATAACAGGCTGCACAAAATACAGGGAGAGACGGAAAGAGCTAATAGATAGAATAGTAAGTAAAAGGTGAAATTGCAGTGAGGGGGAAAGTGACAACATCTAAATCAGGGTTCCTATGCGTGTATGCAAATACACGCAGTATAGTAAATAAAACTGGGGAGTAACAGGCGAAGATTGACATGTGCACATATATCTGCGAGTTCTTAAGTATGAGTGTCTGTATGCAATTGAGTGTGCATGTATGTGCATATGTGTGTGAATGCGTGAGTGTCAGTGCGTATTTTTCTTTGTGCACGAGCTACAGGTGCAGCTTGCCATGTGGAAATATAATATTGTGGAGACAGCAGAGACGTGGGAGAAGGGGTCGCAGAACTGGATGTTAAATAGTCCGGCTTATAAAGCATTCATAAAAGATAGGAAAGTAAGGAAAGCAGAAAGTCAGGGGGTATTTTTATCAAGAGGGCTTTGCAGTTTTGGAGAAAGAGGATGTCACAGAGTGTTCAAGGCCAGGATCAATTTGGCTCTTGCTATGGAACAAAAAGTGTGAAATTACATTGGTCATTGTAGTCTATAGACCACCAACCAGTGAGAAGAATAACTTAGCAGGGAAATTAGAGAGATGCAAGCATTATAGAGTAGTTATAATGGGGAGCTTTAATTGCCCAAATGTGGACTGGGACAGTGGGAGTGTAATGGGCGGACAGTGGTTAAAGCTCCTGGATTGTGTTCAGGACAATCTTCTACAGCAGTATGTGTCCAATCCAACAAGAAAATACATAGAGTTGGATGTGGTTCTTGGAAATGAGGTGGGTCATGTTGACCAAGTGTCAGTGCGAGATCACTGGATCCTTGCATTGTACGTTTTAGGAAAATGATAGAACTGTACGTAAGGCAGTAAAGAGTAAGAATAAATAACTGGACGCGTGCCGAATTGGAAGTGGCAAGAACGGAGCTGCGTAAATGGACTGGAACGAAAGCTTGGCTGTCGGAAAATAAAACTGTATCTGAACAATGGGCTACCTTCAAAAAAGATTTGACTCAGGCACATTCGAGGTATATTTCACCGAACGGTACAGATGAGGCATGCAAATCCAGAGCTCGCTGGATGTAAAACACAGGTAGAAATTAAGATAAAGAAGACAAACTGTCAGGTAGAAAATACAATTGCGAACCAAGATGAAAACAGAAGCTTCAGGGGGGACGTGAAAAATGCTTATCTGATGACAAGCGGGATTATGAGATAAGACTGTCAGTCAGCATAAAGGGGAATACCATAGTTTTCCAAAGGCTTATAAATAGCAAATTGGTTGTAAAACGAGGATTAGCGTCGATTCGGGAAATAGAAGGGAATTTTCACACCCACAAAGGACAATGGCTGAGGTATTAAATGAATACTTTGCATCTGCCTTTACCAAGGAACTGGATGCTGCCCAGGCCATTGTGGCAGACGAGAGGTCTCCGTCACTAGAAGGGATAAACATTGATAAGGAGGAAGTGTTGAATAGCCTGTCTTTACTTAAAATTGACAAAGCACGGGGGACGAATTAGATGCATCCACTGGTATTGAAGGAAGTGTGAGTCGAATCTGTAGGTGCATTGGGCATAAATTTTCAGTCTGCCCAAGGGATCATGGTTGATTGCAGAGGGCTGTAGAATAGCAAGCAGTACGCCTTTGTTCAAAAAAGATCTTAAGGAGAAGCCCACCAATTGCCAAGCAGTCAGTTTATATTCAATGGTGGGTTTGTTTCTAGAAACAGTTGTTTGCGATAGGATTGGTGGTCACATGGAAAACTATGGGTTGCTAAAGCAGCACCATCATGGATTTCTAAAGCTGAAATAGCGTTTTATTTTATTCATTCACGAGATCCAGGCTTCCCTGGCTGTGCCAGAATTTATTGCTCATCACTAGTTACCATCAAGAAGGTGGTGGTGAGCTGCCTTCCTGAACGGCTGCAGTCCATGTGGTGTACGGACACCCACACTGCTCTTAGGGAGGGAGTTCCAGGATTTTGACTCAGCGACAGTGAAGGAACGGCGAGATATTTCCCAGTCAGGATGGTGAATTATTTGGAGGGGAATTCCAAGTCGTTCTGTAACCATCTTCTTCTGCCCTCGTCCTTCTAGACAGGAGTGGTCGTGGGTCTGGAAGATGCTGGTGAAGAGGCCTTGGTGAATTCTTGCACTGCATCTTGTAGGTGCTGCATACTGCTGCTACTGTGCGTCGGTGGTTGAGTGAATGAATGTTTGTAATTGTACTGCCAATCGAGCGCGCTGCCTTGTTCTGGAAGCTTTCAAGTATCTTGAGTGTTTGTGGAGCTGCACTCTTCAAGGCAAGAGGAGAGTGTTCCCTCACTCTTCTGACTTATGACTTGTAGATGGTTGACATGCTTTGGGGAGTCAGGAGGTGATTTATCCTTCCCATGACTGCTATCCTCTGACCTGCTCTTGTAGCCACAGTGGTTCAGTTTCTGGTCAATGGTAACACCCAGGGTGTTGATAGTGCGGGGATTCAATGATGGTCATACCTTTGTACATAAAGGGCCGGTGGTTGGATTACCTTTTGTTGGAGATGGACATTCCCTGACACATGTGTGGCATGAATGTTACTTACAACTTGTCAGTAGAAGCCTGAATATTGTCCAGGTCCTGTTGCATTTGGACATGGGCTGCTTTAGTACTTGAGGAGCCGCGGATGGGCTGAGAATTGTGCAATCATCAGCTCCCAACCCCACTTCTGACCTTATGCTGGAAGGAAGGTTATTAAAGAAGGAGAATGGGGGAGGCGAAGTCCTGGTGGTATTGTTGCTGGACTAGTGAACCAGAGAGCCAGCCTAAAGCTCTGTGGCCCGGATTCTAACCCTGCCACGGCAAACGGTGGAATGTGAACTTAATAAAAATCTGGAATTAAATGTTGTAATGGCCATGAAACAATTTTCGGTCTTTGTGAAAGCTCATCTGGTTCAGTAATGTCCTTGAGAGAAGAAAATATGTCGCCCTTACCTGGCCTGGCAGTACACGTGAGATCAGGACTACAGCAACGTGGCTGACTCTGAAATAACCTCTGAAATGGCCAAGCAAGACACCCAGTTGTAACAAACTGCTAAAAAGTTACAAAAAAGGAATGAAATCAGATGGACCGCCCAGAATCGAACAATGCCCAAGAAACTGCAATGTCAATTTTCAAAACTGTCAACCCTGCAAAGTCCTTGTTACTAACATGTGGGGGCTAGTGCCAAGTTTAGAGAGCTGTCTCTCAGACTAGTCAAGCATCAGTATGACAGAGTCCTGCTCACGGAATCATACTTACAGAAAATCTCCCGGACACCTCCATCACCATCCCTGCTTATGTCGTTTCCCACAGGCAGGGCAGACCCTGCAGAGGTGCCGGCACAGTGGTATAGAGCCGGGAGGGAGTTCCCTGGGAGTCCTCAAAATCGACACGGAACTCCAAGAGGCCTCATGGCGCCAGGTGAAAAATGGGCAACGAAAAACTCCTGCTGATTGCCACATACTGCCCTCCCTCAGCTGATGAGTCAGTGCTCCTCCATTTTGATCATCACTTGGAGGAAGAACCGAAGGTGGAAAGGGTGCACAATGTGCTCTGACCGTGGTACCTCAGTGTCCACCACCAACAGTAGCTCGGTGGCAGCACTTCTGACCGAGCTAGCCGAGCCCTAAATGGCATAGCTGCTAGACTGGGTCTGCGGTAGGTTGTGAGGTAACCAACACGAGGGAAAAAACATACTTGAAATCATCCTCACCAACCCAGCTGCCGCAGATGCACCTGTTCATGAGAGTTTAGGCAGCAGTGACTGCACAGTCCTTGTGGAGGTGATGTAACGTCTTCACACTGAGGATACTCTGCATCGTGTTGTGTGGCACTACCACCGTGCCAAATGGGACAGATTTAGAACAGATCTAGCAACTCAAGCCTGGGCATCCATGAGACACTGCACGTCATCAGCAGTAGAATAATTCTATTCGAAATCAACCTGTAACCTCATGGTCTGTCATATCCCCGACTCTACCATGACCATTAAGCCAGGGGATCAACTCCCGTTCAATAAAAAGGGCAGGAGGGCGTGCCAGAAGCTGCACCAAGCATACCTGGAAATGAAGTGATAACGTGTTGAAGCTATAACACAGGACTAATTGCGCGCCAAACAGCATGCGCCGCAAGTGATAGACTGGGCCATGAAATCCCAGAACCAACGGAGCAGATCTAACTTCTGCAGCCCTGCCACATCTAGTTCTGAATGGTGATGGGCAATTAAACAACTCACTGGAATAGGAGGTTCTACAAATATCCCCATCCACAATGATGCAAGAGCCCAGCAAATAGTTGCAAAAGATAAGTCTGAAGCATTTGCCACAGTTTGCAGGCAGAAGTGCCGAGTGCATCATCTATCTCGGCCGGATCCGGAGGTCCTGAGGATCACAGATGCCAGCCTTCAGCCTATTTGATTCACTCCACGTGATATCAAGAAACGTCTGAAGGCAATTGCTGGTGCAAACGCTGTGGGCCCTGACGATACTCTGGTAATATTACTGAAGTCGTGTGCTCATGAAATGGCCACGGCCCAAGTCAAATTATTCCGTGCGGCGACAACGTTGGTATCTACCCGCCTACATGGAAAATTGTCCACGTGTGTCCTCTACACAAAAGGCAGGACAAATCCAACCAGGGTAATTCCTGCCACATTAGTCTACTTTCGATCATCAGCAAGCAATGGAACGGGTCGTCAACAGTTCTATCAAGGGACACTTGCTTAGCCATAACCTGCTCATTGACGCCCAGTTCGGGGTCAGACCCTGAAACTATTACAGCCTTGGTTCAAACATTGACATAAGAGCTTAACTCGCGATGTGAAGTTGGAGTGACAATCTTTGACATCAGGGCAGCATTTGACAGATTGTGGCATCAAGGAGCCCTAGCAGAACTGTAGTCAATGGGAATCAGGGGGAATGCTTTCAGCTGGTTGGAGCCATAGGTGGCATAAAGGAAAAAGGTTGTGCCTGTTAGAATCAGTTATTTCAGCTCCAGGTCATCACAGCATCTAGTTCCTCAGGGTATTGTCCTCGGCCAACCTATCTTCAGCTGCTTCATCAATGACCTTCCTTCCAACATCAGGTCAGAATTGAAGAGGTTCGTTAATGATTGCACAATGTTCAGCACTATTTGCGACACATCAGATACTGAAGCAGCCTATGTCCAAATGCAACAAAACCTGCACAATATCCCGGCTTGGGCTGAGATATGGCAAGTAACTTTATCACCACACACGTGCCAGGCAATAACCATCTCCAACAGAAGAGAACGCAACCATCGCCCCTTGATGTTCAATGGCATTCCCATCATTGCATCCCCCACCATCAGCATCCAGGGGGCTACCATCGACCAGAAACTGAATTGGCTTTGGAATTAAAAACCTTAGGTAAAGAGGAGGTCAGAGCCTAGGCATGGTGCGACGATTAACGCAGCTCCTGGCTCCCCAAAGCCTGTATAACATCTACAAGGCGCAAATCAGGAGCGTGATGGAATATCCCCCACTTGCCTGGATGTGTGCTCCCCCCACAACTCTCAAGAAGCTTGAATCCTTCCAGGACAAAGAATCCCGCTTGATTGGTAGCACATCCAAAAATGTCCACTCCCTCCACCACCGACGCCCTGTAGCCACAGTGTTTACCATAAACTTGGTGCACTGCAGAAATTCACCAAGGCTCCTTCGACAGCACCTTCCAAACCCACGACCACTACCATCTAGAAGGGTAAGGCATCTAGATGGGAACACCACCACTTGGAAGTTCCGATCCAATTAACTCCCCACCCAGAATTGGAAATATATCGCTGCTCCACCACTGTTGCATGGTAATATCCTGGAACTCCCTTCATAACAGCACTGTGGTTGCACATACATCACATGGTATACAGTGGTTCAAGAAGGTAGCTCACCTTCCCGCGGGCAACCCGGGTGTTCTATAAATGCTGGCTGAGCCAGCGAAGCCCATATCCCAAGAAATATATATTTTTTTAAAGTTCAAGATAGTTTTGAACGGGACACTATCCTGAGGAACTCTTGCAGTGATCTCCTGCAGATGAGATGACTGACATCCAACAAAAAAAGCAGTCATCTTCCTCTGTGCTAGGTGTGACCCCAACCACTGGGGAGTTTTCCCCCTGATTCCCATTGACTCCAGTTTTGCTTGGGCACCTTGATGCCGCACGTGGTCAAATGCTGTATTGATGCCAAGGGCAGTCAATCTAATTTCACGTCAGAAGTTCAGCTCTTTTGTCAATGTTTCAACCAAGGCTGTATTGAGTTGAGCAGCTGAGTGGCCCTATCGGAACCCAAACTTGGCATCAGTAAGCAGGTTATTGCTAAGCAAGTGCCGTTTGATAACACTACTCATGGCCCATTCCATTACTTTATTGATGATTGAGATTAAACCGCTCGGGCAGTAATTGGCCGGATTGGGCTTGTCCTGCTTTTGTGTACAAGACATACATAAGCAATTTTCCACATGCCAGTGGTGTAGCAATGCTGGGCCGGCTTGTCTCATGGCACAGCAAGTTCTGGAGCACAAGTCTGCAGCACTATTGCTGGAAGACTTTCCGGGCAAAGAGACTTTGCAGTGTCCAGTGCCTTCAATCCGCTTCTTGATATCACTTGGCGTGAATCTAATTGGCTGAACGCTGGCACCTGTGATGCTGGGGACCTCTGGAGGTGGCCAAGCTGGATCATCCACTCTGCCCTTCTATCTCAAGATTGTTGCGAATCCCTCAGCCATATCTTCTTCTTTGCTGTGCTTGCCTCCTGCAACATTGAGGATGGGGATATTTGTGGAGCCTCCTCCTCCAGTAAGTGGTTTAATTGTCCACCACCATTCACGACTAGATGGGCAGGACTGCAGAGCTTAGATCTGATCCGCTGGTTCTGGGATCACTTAGCTCAGTTCATCACTTGCTGCTTCTGCTGATCGGCGCACAAGTAACCCTATGTTATAGCTTCACCAGGCTAATAACTCATCTTTACGGATTCGCCAGTGCACTTCCTGGCGTCACCTACCGCACTCTTCATTGAGCCAGGGAATCAACCCTGAAACTGACTCGGCCAGTTTCATCCTGTTATGGTCAATGTTACTTTTTTTTCTGTATGGTGGCGGATGTGGTTTTTGGGGTTTAAGACCGGATGGTTAGAGCAATTTGTTCTGGAATTGGGCATGATGCTGCAGCTCCTGAGCTGCTGCACTAACACTGCGATTTACGGAGTGACACACATTTTGTTCAGACAGCATTTGAAGAATGTGCTGAAATATCCCTTTACTCCAAATCTTCAATTCATTCGATGATGAGGAGGACTCAATCACTGAGAGTTTCCATTGGCCAGGCTGTTTAACCAACATGGTTACCCCTAACTGATTGACAAAAGAAAATATAATCACCTCCGATATCTGCTCTCCCATTGATGGGGCTGCCAGTCCATCAAAGAAACCCCTCAATGATTGGGCAGAAAAAATGAACCTTCTAACAACTCTGTCTCACATTGTCCAGGCTGCAGATACATCATGGACACTAATCATTGATTATAATGAAAACAAAAACACACCTCATGCTCGCACTGCCCTCCCATTGGCTGGTTTGCCTGTCCATCATGAATAATCTTTCGCTAGGTGGGCAGAACATGAAATCTTTTAAAATCTCTTCCGTCGAGAAAAAATGCAACAGAGACAGAGGAAGGTGAGAGAGATAGAGAGACATAGTCATAGAGTCATAGACGTCTATAGCACAGAAAATGACACTTCGGCCCATCGAGTCTGCGCCAGTCAAACAAGTACCTAACTATTCTAATCCCATTTTCCAGCACAAGCCCCATATCCTTGTTTGCCATGGCATCGCACATGCACATCCAAATATGGGTTATCCGCAAAACTCCCAACACCGAGGATGCAACTAAGTGCCTTTTGCTGCCGCTTAAGCTCCGAAGATGGAGCTCAAGTAGCTGCAGGTGGTGGCACTTCCTGCACACGTGGCCGGCCAGAGCGCTAGGAGCGCCCAGGAATTCCAACAGGGAGACAGAGAGACAGGGGGAAAGGCTGGTGGTGTCACGGAGAATGTGAGAGACGAAGGCAGTTAGGGAGTGTTGCAGAGAGAGACAGAGAACTAGTGAGACAGACAGGCAGAAAATGAGACTGAGGCTGGGAGATTTTAGACAGACAGTCAGGCACACAGGCAGACAGAAAGGCCGGGAGAGAAAAAACAGCCAGACAGAAATACAGGCAGTTGGAGAGGTACGCAGACTGAGAAAGAGACAGACAGAGAGAGAGAGAGAGATAGATAGAAAGAGAGAGAGAGATAGACAGGCAGACAAAAGAGAGACATACAGGTCGAAATACGAAGAGAGTGGCAGACAAGGAGACAGAGAGAGAAAGAGAGAGTACATTGAGAGAGGGAGAGAGAAAAGGAGAGACAGAAAAAGGATGCAGGTTGAGAAAGCGACAGTTGGAGAAAGAGAGAGAAAGATTCAGATGGAGAGAGAGAGGCAGACTCAGAGAGAGAGAGAGTGAGAGCGAGAGAAAGAGAGAGAGAGGGCGAGGGGCAGAGGAAGAGAGCGAGTTAGGCAGACAGAAACAGACAGAAAGCGAAAGAGAGAAAGTGAGACAAGGAGCGAAAAAGTGATAGAGGCAGGCAGGTTCTGACACCGAGAATGTGAGAGACAAAGACTTGGAGAGAGGGTGGCATGGAGAGACAGAGGGAGAGTGAGTGACACAGAGAATGCAATGAGACAGACACATACAGGCTGATAGAGAGACAGGCAGACAGAGGAAGAGACAGCTGGCGAAAGAATCAGAGAGAGAGAGAGAGAGAGAGAGAGAGTGAGAGAGCGAGAGATAAGTACAGAGAGAGAGAGAGAGAGAATGACACTGGAGATGTCGCATTGAGAGAGGGAGAGATAGAGAGGGTCAGCGAGACAGAGAAGATTACAGACATTGAGGTAGGGGAGAGAGAGAAAGAGAGGGAGGGAGATGGAGGGAGGGAGAGAGTGGATGTGGTTCTTTACCAGAAAGGGAGAGTGAGAGAGAAAGAGAGATGGAGCGAAGAGTGATAGAGCGATGGATAGGTATAGAGAGAGAGAGAGAGAGAGAGAGAGATAGAGGGAGAAGAGTGACGAGGAAAGTGAGCATGAAAGAGATAGAGAGAGAGACAGAGAGAGAGAAAAGCAGAAAAGCAAACAAGCAGACAGGCAGAGGAGGAGACTGATAGAGAAAGAGGCAGATGGAGAGATAAACAGAAAGAGACAGAGACAGTGCAGCGAGAGAGGCGGACAGATAGCAAACAACATACAGAAACAAAGACAGAGGGAGGCATAGAGAGAGATAGAGATAGAGAGAGAGCATGAAACAGGCAGGTAGAGATAGAGACACGCAAGTTCTGTCCCGGATAATGTGAGAGGCAAAAATCAGGAGAGCGCGAGGCAGAGAGAGAGAAAGGGAGATCAGGTCAGACAGTGATAGGGAGAGTGAGACAAATAGATAGAAATACACACAGATAGACAGGCAATCAGAGAAAGAGGCATACAACGAAAGGGACAGAATGGTTTAGAGTCAGAGAGAGATTGAGAGAGGAAGAGTGAGATAGAGAGAGAGGGAATGAGGTAGAGAGAGAGACAGGAAGGTGTTGCATTGAGAGAGAGAGAGAAATAGAGAGAGTCAGAGAGAGAGCTAGAGGGAGATCGAGGATGGCAGAGACAGAGAGTGACAGGGAAAGGGAGAGAAAGAGGCAGGGATGGAGCGAGATGCCCAGAGGCAGAGTGACAGAGAGAAGCAGGGAGCGAGAGCTTTAGGGACAGAGGCAGTGAAAGAGACAGAGAGGCAGAGGGAGAGAGCGAGCGAGAGAGAGAGACAGAGAGAAAGAGAGGGAAATATACAGAGACAGAGAGTAACAAAGAGAGAGGCAGAGTTGGAGCGAGTGAAAGAGAGATGCACAGAGTGAGAGAGAGAGTCAGCGAACGAGAGAGATCGAGGGAGAGAGAGAGTGAGAGTGAGAGAGAGGGAGAGACAGAGACAGAAGAGTCAGAGAGGGGGAGAATGATAGTGAGAGAGAGACAGGTTGTATGAGATCCAAAGACACTGAGAGAGAGAGAGAGCAGGATGTAAAGTGAGCGGGAGAGAGACCAGGAGGATAATACAAACAGACATACCGGCAGACAGAGGGGCAGGCAGAGGGGCAGGCAGAGGGGCAGGCAGAGGGGCAGGCAGAGGGGCAGGCAGAGGGGCAGACAGAGGGGCAGACAGAGGGGCAGGCAGAGGGGCAGACAGAGGGCAGGCAGAGGGGCAGGCAGAGGGGCAGACAGAGGGGCAGGCAGAGGGGCAGGCAGAGGGGCAGGCAGAGGGGCAGGCAGAGGGGCAGACAGAGGGCAGGCAGAGGGGCAGGCAGAGGGGCAGGCAGAGGGGCAGGCAGACAGTGAAAGATACTGACAGTTAAATAAACAGAGAAAGAGAAAGAGACAGGGAATGGCAAAGAAAGGCAGATAGTGAGAGACAGCGAGGGAGAGAGAGAGAGAGAGAGAGGGAGAGAGAGAGAGAGAGAGAGAGAGAGAGAGAGAGAGGCAGGGGCAGGCAGGTTCTGTCACAAAGGATGTGAGAGACAAAGACACGGGGAGTGATTGGCAGAGAGAGACACTGTCGGAGGGCAGTAGTCGGGCAAGAACACATACAGTTAGAGACAGAGACAGACAAAAAGAGACAGAGAGATAAAGGACAGACAGATAAAGTGAGAGAGTTAGGTGGGCAGAGAGGGAAAGATAGATAAGGGGGGGGAGTGTTGCATTGAGAGGGGGAGACATAGAGAGGGTCAGGGAGAGAGTGATTGAGAGACCGATGGAGGTAAAGAGAGAGAGAGAGACAGAGAGTGTGGAGCCTATAGAGAGGGCTTTGCAGGAGCAGATAAGTGAGAGAGAGGGTGAGAGAGACAGAGAGGGGGAGAGAGAGAGAGATGCACAGAGGGGAAGAAGAAGATGGAGAGAGACAGACAGTGAAAAAGACAGAAGAAGAAAGCGACAGACAGAGAAAGAGGCGGGTAGAGGAAGAGAGAGGCAGTGAGAGAGCGCCGCCGAAATACAGCGAAGGAAAGACAGAGAGAGAGAGACAAAGTGAGAGGGGGAGGAGAGAAGAGAGAGCGGAGCGAGACAGGGGCAGAGGCATGAAGGTTATATCACGGAAAATGTGAGAGGCAAATTCCCGAAGAGAGTGGCAGAGAAAGACAGAAGGAGATCAAGTGAGACAGAGACAAGAGAGGGAGACAGACACACATTTTGGGAGACATAGAGAGAGGCAGACGGAGACAGAGACAGACAAGGAAAGAGAGATGCAGATAAAGAGGAACAGAGTGAGAGAGAAAGAAAAAGATGGAGAAAGGTGGAGGTTGAGGTGGGGAGATGTTGCATTGAGTGAATGAAAAATAGAGAGGTCGGAGAGAGACCGAGAGAGAGAGAAGAGTGCGAGGGAGGTAAAGAGGAAGTCAGAGATTGACAGAGGAAAGCAGAAAGAGAGGCAGAGAATGAGCAACATACTGAGAGGCATAGAGTGAGGGATATAAACCGAGCGAGAGGGATAAAGAGGCACAGATAGAGTTAGAGCCAGAGAAATCTTCAGAGGGAGACAGAGAGAGAGAGAGGGGGAGAGAGACAGCAGAAAATGAAAGAAAGGCAGAAGAGATACAGAGGTAGAGAGCATCAAAGCGACAGAAATAGAGAAAGAGAGAGTGACAGGAAGAGGGAGAGTGAGCCAGGGAAAGATAGAGAAGAGAAAGATTGAGGCAAAGAGAGAAAGAGAGAGACAGAAAGAGAGAAAGAGTTACAGAGAAACAGAGAGAAAGATAGAGAAAGAGAGTGAGAGAAAGGGATAGGCAGAGAGGCAGAGACAGCGGGGAGTGAGAGAGAAGTAGAGAGGCAGAGAGAGAGAGAAAGAGAGAGGTAGACAGGGAGAGAGAAGGAGACACAGAGAGAGGCAAAGAGAACGACATAGAGGCAGGAGACAGAAGAAGTGAGTAAGAGAGTGGGACAGAGAGAGACTGAGAACGAGAGGTAGAGAGAGAGGGAGAATGTGAGTAGAAGAGAGAGGCAAAGATAGGGAGAGATTTCAACAGAGAAGTAAGAGAGAGATATATTCAGAACGACAGAGAGAAAGCAGGGCAGAGACAGACGCACACACGCAGATAGAGAGAAAGGGAGTGACAGATACAGAGTGAAACAGAGTGAGGCAGAGGGGCAGAGGTTAACAAAGAGACAGATACAGAGTCAGAGGATCAAGAAGGCAGAGAGAGGGAGGAAGACAGAGAGGTTTAGAGAAAGAGTGAGGGGGTGAGAGAGAGAGAAATAACGTGGAACAAAAAGTGTGAGACAGAGTGTCAAAGGTGGAGAGAGGTAAAGACACAAAGAAAGAAAAAAGGCGGGAGAGAGACAGACGGACTTGGGAAATGAAAGAGAGAGTGTG